>NW_005841854.1:3057252-3070924 GCF_000455745.1 Alligator sinensis | reverse complement strand
TACTTGAGATGCACCTGTGGATGCACGATAGGGTCCGGTTAGCCCTGCCGACCATGACCTTGCACTGTCGGCCCATGTTCATCTTGGAGTCAATAATGACTCCAAGATCCCTTTCTGCCTCCGTGCTCTCAAGAAGGGAGTGTCCCATCTTATAAGTGTGCTGCTGGTTACTACTGCCCAAGTGCAGCACCCTGCACTTGCCAGTTACTATAAATATGATTACTATTTGAGTTACTATAATACTATAGTATAATACTAAATATAATATAATATAATATATAAATATATATATAATATAATACTAAATAATAAAATAATACTATTTGAGTTACTATCCCAACAGATTCACGTTCACATATTTATAGTATGTTTGGGCTTATGCTTAATATATTATTATTTGGACTAAAATACATAATTAATGGGGCATAAAAGGTATATAATACATTTCAAAGTAAAAATTGTACTGTCGCCACTGATTGGCACATGTTGGCTTCATCTATTCTGTTTGTTGTACTTTGCATTCATCTTTATATTGTATGAGGCAGCAGTCTTAAAACTCTTAAAATAACCGTAATGTTAAATGACATTTCAGTTAACGATTGATCTAAAAAACAGGTACTTTCTTCTAGCATTCTTTTTGGGTTTGGTTCACTACCACTATATGTCTTAATTTTAAAAAGACTTTTTGACATATTTCAAAATTGTCAAAATTTTACTGAATGTTACTTTTATATTGAAAAAAATTTATTAACCATTTCTCCTCTTCAAATCCTATAACTCCAACGCAAGTGCTATCTAAAAAGGAATGCCAGAACCATTAATTGTCAGTCAGTTTAATGAACATTATAAAAGTTCTTATCCACTTCTATTTTTCTGCTTGTCCAAACATTAAATCTTAGGTTTTTTGTAAGGAATTTGTGCTGTATAACATTTATATGTAGGATTCAAAGCCCTCTGTGTGTATATGCATATGTGTATTACATATGTATAAAAACAAAATATTCTCATATTTTCATACAAAAATATACTTGCATGTCAACTTACTTCTTAGGAAGTTTAACTTTTTTCACTTTTTCTTCGGCATGTTCATCTGTAATTCCAACATGACAACCTAATGCTAAGAGGGTCCTGGAAGGCAAAAACCACAATAAATCAATGTAAAGCTTTATACATTGCTATCTGTTCCTATACAAGATAAGAATTATAAAATGATGTGCCTGAATTTGATAGCCTGAAGGATTCTTTCACTCCTTCATTCTTAAGTTCCTATATACATACATTTCCACAAGGAAAAAAAAGATCAATGACAGCAACATTATAGCATTTAGTCTTTATGTAAAAATCTTTAGTTGTTATACACATCTTGGCAGTATTAGGAAAATTACAATTTAGCAGGCCATTTCTAAGTAATCAATTTAAAACATTAGAACAGATTGTTATTAAAATGGGAGTTTTATATGGGATAAAGATTTCAAATATAGACTAACAAACAGTAACTAAACAAGTTGGATAGAAAAAGAGCCTCCTCTCCACCTTACAGCCTATTTCTTTAATAAAATAAAAAAGACACTATGCTTGTATAATCCAAGACATTTCTTTTTGCATACATGTTCCAGAGGAGACTCTTCATAGTCAGCAAATTAGTATAGCAATACTCTCTTTTGGGTGAAGTAAGTATAGATAATTAAGCACTGTTGTATGCTGACTCATGGATTGGTTTTGCCTTACAAAAAAATTCCCACATAGCATACTTCAAAAGATATGATGACTATAAGCTGTCATTTCTTTAGCATTTCCAGATGCTTTTATAGAGTCAATTAGCAATTATTATTTTTTCCATTAACTCACTCTCAGAGACTTTGTATGTCACAGACCTCAGTAAAAAAGAAAAATTATATTTGGCTTCTTCTGAATCATGCCAATATTCCTCCTTTACTGGGCCAAAGGCCAAAGAATGAAATAAGGTCTTTTTTTTTTTCTTTTATCACCTGAAGAGTATACCACCTCTACAGAGAATTCAGATTCTGGCAAATCCAAATAAGTGGGTGAGACTCTTCTTTTGTCTAATATAGCTTCTACCTTCACTTTAAAATGGGTTCAGTAGGATTATCATCTGTGCAAGAAAGCAGCTGAGTCAACAGTGTATTGTTAGAAAGGTTAACACATTTTCCTATAAGGTGGTTGGATGTGTCCAGGACATGCAAATTAATAAAAAAAAACAGATACATAAATGGATTTTAGGTGGGGACCACAAATTTATTACCTTAATACTGGGTAAGGGCGATGTATACCCATCCATTTCACACACCAGACATATAACTGGGTACAGTGTAGGTTTACATATAAAACCAAGGTTAGACCTTCCTAACCTAACACAGCACTCAGTTCCAACCCTCCCTACCAGGTGCTTTGAGGAGGTAGAGAGAATAAGTGGGAGACGTAGGTTATAAAGACTTTAGTTTTCCCTCTGAGGTCTCATTTATCTGTCAGAGCTATCCCATTTTTCCATTATCTGAACACCAACTGCAGACTGACAATTACCCATTCCTACATTTTTAATAGTTAATTCTTTTATTCCAGACGAGGCTTTCTGATACTTCAAGGAAGTTGGGGGTAGGAAATACTTAATGTCAGCCAATTTAGTCCAATGGAGGAAAAAAAATCTTCTTGATTCCCAAAACTAGACCCATATTATCCTGGAAATATGGTTCATTCAGTTCAAGCCCAGGAAGATGATCTGGGGCAAATAAGATGAAAAAGGCTAGAGCAAAGCACAGAAGCCTAAATTATTGTTGGGGAGGCTGGGGGGAATCAACTGGAATAAATCAGTTGTGACTCTTCTCCCCTGAGCAAGTAATGAGACACAGTAGGCATTAGTAGACTAATTAGCCACATAGTAAACATCTCAGCATCTACACGTGTCCATATTTTACAAATACTATTCTGCTACAGAGTAAAATACTCGGCAGCAGCACATGTGTAGATGCTGCCCCAGCTGGCTGGGGCACAAGGATGCTTCAGTGCAGGGGCTGCCTGCTGGCTAGCCACATGCTGAAACTCCTTCATGTCCCAGCCAGCCCCTCCACAGCACAATGAATTGGGGGGAGCAGACCTGGGCTGGCAAACATATCAGACCCCCCCGGCCTTCTGCCAGCCAGGATTGCTCTGACCCAGATCAACATGCTATAGCCCTAGGCACGTGTGCAAATGGCAATAAACTCTGGAGTTTATTGCTCACAGGCACACATTCAAACAGCATACCCATGAGCAACAAACTCTGGAGTAATAAAATCTGGATTTTATTGCTTCATGCTAATTAAACATGTAGATACACCCAGTGAGAACAGACAGGGAATATCTCTGCTTTGTGGTCTGCTTTCCCCTGGTTCCTAGTATCAATGCTGCTTTCCCCTGGTTCCTAGTATTCCTTTTCCTTGACCCTAATAAGGAGCACAGCCTCCTCCCCACCCTTCCTATCTGGGAAACACAGTTCAATCATAGTTTCATCTTGCTCATTAGGGGTGGTGAGAATGCTTTAGTTCTGTACCAGTCAGATCAAAACTTGGCCCCAGTGTGTGTGTGCATGGGTTTGGTTGAGACTGATTGAGACAGAGCTCAGAGATGTAAAAGTTTGACTGAGATGCAATTTTGCCACCATTCAAGAAGGGCAGAATGCAAAATTTTGATTTAGGCTTATCTCTTGTTTAGAACATTCTTGCTTTGTTATATGTGTTGCTGCTCAGGTTGATGAGCCATAGGCTCCAACTGATTCTCATGCAGGTCTTATTTTTTAACGTTCATATAAAGTGAATTGCATGGTTGTTTATTATGAACCCAGACCTTATAAGTTACCTTTAAATAAGGAATTAAGACTATTCTATTTTTAATAGGCACATTCTCATTTAAAAATTGCTGCATTTTTATCTGAAAAAGAAGATTTTCCAAAAGTTAAAAATTGAGCTTTGCAAGAAAACTAATAAACACTCCCCTTGGGGAATATCATTTTTAATTACTGCAACACAGTATAAGACTGGGTGATTAATAGATTCAATCACTACTGGCCCTCAGCAAAGAAATATTAAATCTAAGACAATGGGCTCAAATTACCATGTGCAAAAATGTTCCAGAGATCTCAGTCAGAGGGAGAGACTTATTTGTCAACCAGCGAACTGTGTGGAGTTTACAGATATATTAGGTCCATAAGACACAGACACTCCATTTTTCCAAAGGCCAGCAATATAGATCCTCAGTAGAGGAAACCTGAAAGAAGCAGTATATCTGCCTCTGATACCATCTTCTTCATCCACAATGATGGGAAGGTGGCAGAGACTGGTGGAAGGTAGCAAGGTGGACAGAGATGAACTCTGTTGCACCTAAGTTTCCACTGATGTAAATGATCTTAAGCCAATAGGGAAATCTGAGCACTCTCTCTCCTTTTATAACTTGCACCAGGACAAAGAGGACTAGAATCAAGGAGAAGGTTGGGTAAATTTGCACCTAATAGACTAACTAAATCAGAGTTGCATAAGGTTTCATAAGCGGTGGCTTACTTCATTAGATGCCATGAAGGAATGCAGGAAGCAGAACTTCTCAGAGCTTCAGAAACTCTGCTTCTTGCAGTCCTTTCACAGCATCTGATGAAGTAAACCACTGCTTACAAAATCTTATACATCTCTGATTTAGTTAATCTAATAAAGTTCAAATCTACTGCGTCAGGCCATGACCCTAAATCTGGGGCCTCAGCCTGTCTGGCACAGGCATTCATCCGAGTCTATCACTTCCCAAAATGAACTTTGGAGCTGACAGGTGTTCAGAACAAGATATCTGGATATAACCACTCACCCATTCTCTGCAATCAGAGTGGCCAGCCAGGGCCAACTGACTCTCTACCCCTTCCTGTAAAATCAGTGACTTGGAAGAGAAAGTGTTTGGGCAACAAGGTTCAATCTTGTGCCCACGATCCTCAGCCTTGGTTTATACCTCTACCAGCTATCTGTCAAATGCTCTGGCTACCCAACCCAGTTTTCCCATGGACCCAAAGTCTGGTCTGAACCTTTGGCTCCCTAACCTGATTCTGGTTTGATTTCTAGGCTACCTAACCCAGCTGACCTCCTGAACTCATTCTCTGCTCAACCCTCTGGATCTCTGACTCAGTTCCTCAGATAGAGCTCCTGGCTTTCTGGCTCCCCTATACTCAGACTCTGTGCATTTCCCTCAGATCTTAGTTGCTTTTTCTGACCACAAATGACCCCCAAACCTGGCCATCCATGATCTGAAATGACACCCTACCTCATTTCTGAAAAACACACATAACTATCTCCCTTTGATAATCATAACTGGAGAAGTGGGAACTGGAGCTTTGGAGTCAGATTTTAATTGCCCTTCTGACAACAAATAGATCCAATGAAATCAGTTGGAGGCCCCTCAGAGTTAGGTGCTAATCCACAAAAGTAACATTATTGAAATATGGTCCTAAGCATAATATGACACATATAGCCATCACACACAATTAAGTCTATAAATGGAACTGGAAGGAGAGTAAACCAAAGAACAACAACCATAAAAACAGAATGAAAGAGGAACTGAAAATAGAAATGTAAGCATGTGTAGGAATGGGATCGAGTGTAAGTAGTGTATTTACTCAAAAACAAAATGTGCCTTTTTTTCCTAATTAGTAGAGGTGTGCAAAATGGGCCATGTTTGATTCAGATTCAGCCTGAATCAGGGACAGTGATTCAATTAGTTGATTCAGATCACTGTCCCAATTGAATTCGGCCAAATCTGAAGATTCGATGCTGATTCAGACAGTCAGTGATTCAGCCACAGACACAGCTTGAATGTTTTTTCTACACACTTTGAGGTACCAGGGGTAGCTTGTGAATGCTGCAGTAGTGGGGCAGTGGAGTGTACCACAGGAGCGCAGAGGGGCTCCCTGCATGCTCAGCAGCAAACCTGGGAGCGGACTGGAAGTAGTTCCAGTCCATTTCCAGATTCACCGTCGAGTGCACCCCCCCCCCCCCCCGAGCCCCCAACTCAGCAGTCAGCCACAGGGGGACCCTGGGTGCCTCTCCAGACCCAGGAGGCACCAGTTGCTGAGCTAGGGAGGTTGGGGGGGGGGCCCTCTGTGCACTCCCCGGCAGACCCAGAAGTAGACCAGAAGTGCTTCTGGTCCACTTCTGGGTCTGCTGCCGAGCAAGCTGGGGGACGCCCCCTGCGCTCCTCTGGACACTTCATCCACCCCACCATCTCAGCATTCAGGAGCTATCTGGTACCTAGAGATATGTAGAAAAAACATTTAAAGCTGTGTCTATGTCTGAATCATCGAATATTTACAAATCTCTCCGACTCAATTCAGAAAGTTACGATTCAATTTGGAGAGATTAAAGGGTCTCCTAATTCAATTTGGATTCGGAGATTCGGCCACCGAATTGGGCCAAATCTCTGCCAAATCAAATCAGTGACGTAAGCTTCGCATAGGCCTGCTATTTAGTATGGAGGGGAAAGCCTCACCTTACATTTGCTAACAAGAAAATCTCATTAACTGCATGTTCTACTATTAAGCTGCTGCCAAAAGCAACTTTGCTCGGTAATGGAAGCCAACTATGAAGTTGATTAAATGCATCCCACACTGAGCATGACTATAAAAAGACATGGCCCACAGTGGGAAACATGCTGATGGAAACCTCCCACAAGAATAGGTTAACACAGCCAATCTGAATAAAATGCACAGTGGTACCCACTACATGCAGTACCCTTCAGTGTCGAGTGCCCCTTATCATCTACTGTTTTCAAGTCATGGTGAGCTACTATATTGCATACATTTTTAATTCCTATTCTGGCCCAGATTCCCACAAGTGAAGGAACTCAGCAGGGAGCAGTGTACAGCAAAATAAGTTTTATTTTTTGTTTCTGCTTTGGGTTTGTGTTAACTTGGATTTGGCTCTGACTATAGGGGCAGTTGGAGGCCACAGGGATACATGGGAGGCCCTCTGTGCTTTGAACCCTGCAAAGATCAAGGATCTAGGGGAATAAGATAGTGAGGAAGCAGCTCTGCAAGGGTCAGGAACTCCATGGGCTGAGTGAATTGACATTAAGATGTGGCCAAGGGCCCAGAGGCCCCAGTGAAGGGAATTAGAGTAAGACCTGTGACACGTGGGCATAGCTATGAGAAACGATGGAGGCCATGAAGGGATGCCCTAGGAGAGGTGCTATCACAATAGATGCCAGGGATGCACCCTGAATTTGGGGACCAGTTCCTGAAGAAGGCCTAAGAGGGGCAAGTGCTCTGAAGGGTAGCCTGGCAAGGACAGGTGAAAGTGAGGGCCGTGAAGGTAGCCTGTTGGTGAGAGGAAGGGACAAGCAGATGGAGACAAAGAGTGGGAGTCCTGCTCAGGTTAGGGCTGGATGATTAGGCAGATTGGCAGCCTAAATATGTGCAAGGTGAAGCAAGGCACAAAAGACCAAATCCAGGCCTCTGAAAGTGTATAACTAAGTGTATAAACTTTTATATCGAGGCATGTTAGGTGAGAAGTCGAAACCATATTGGGGGAGCTGGAGCAGGAGAAAGGATGTAGTGCGGGGGGGGGGGGGGGGGGGGGGAGCAGGTGGGGGATAAAGGAGTTTTCAAGCTGCACTAAAAATAGTTTCCAATTCAAATCACTACAGCAATAGTACTAAATAGAGTGGATTAATGTACTATGCTTCCACTTCTGCAGACTTGCAGAAATGAAATGAATCTGACAATCTCATTCAAGTGCCTAGAGAATTAATGTCTATATGATAAAGCCACCAAAGTACAATGCAATTAGCACTTTGGAATGTCCCAGTAAGGAACAGGCCAGTGATTAGATGCCTTAAAAGAGCAGCATGGAGACAAATGCTACAGAGTGATCTTCCATTTGCTTAATTCGTTGGGCCTATAAATTTTAAGTAATAACAACACTAAAATAAAATAAGCAATATGCAGTTATATATAATCAACCACTTTGTTTTTTCTGAGTTAGATTAGGGGACTACAGACCGGGGCCTGAAAAATGTAGGGAACACTAATATTTGTGACCTACCCCAATACTGAATGGGATACTGTTACTGTTCATTGAATGTTGCTAGAAAACCTTCCACATTTCAGATTCTGAATCATACTTCTATAAATTAATCCACCCCTACTCCTCTGCCCAACACTGTAGGCAAAGTTTGATAAATTAAAGCAGTTATTTTAGAATAAGAAAAATCAAAAGTTAGAAATGGAGTGTTCCCTCAAGTGCTGTGAAATACATATTGAACCCACTTCTCACTCCTTGTGCCTTAGTTAAAAACAGAACTTCCCCATCCAAAGAGGAGATTATTATACAAATACAAGGAAAGTGCCATGAAAAGAGACTTAATTTAAGGCTGTAGTTTGTAGAAACTTACTTCAGTGTCTCAAGCGACATTTGTAAATTATAATTTCTTTCCTGCTCTGGCAACTTTGAAAATTCCACTAAGCATGGGTGCTGTCTTTTGTTGTCATCTCTCACCTGCAGGATAATAAGAAAGTGAGTTTAAATGAACTTTAAAAATTACAGTTATGTTTTTAAAACACAAAACAAAACCACTCTCCTCAAAACAGAAAAGTGCTTTGGTACAATTTGATGTTCCTGGAGTAAAATTACAGGCTCAGCTGAGGCAGATTTTGGTACTCAGTCAAAAAACCATATCTAAAGTGAAATATAAGCACATTTTATTACCCAGTCCTTCAAAACAGTACACAGAAAGAAGCAGCTGAGACTGACTTAAAATTATTATTCAGAGGTCACTACAACCTTGAAGGTAGAAGTAGATTTTAACAGACTGAGCCATAAAAAGTTCAAATATTTTAGAGACTGTTTTTAATCCTTTTTCAATGTAGCATGTAAAAATTTGTATATGACACCTACTAGCTAAACCTATGTGCATAATACTGAAAATCATGCCATGCAAGCATGAATAGTCAAAAGACAAATATCCCCTCTAAAGATCACTCAATTTATGCTTCTTAAAATGATTAGAAGATGGTCAGCAGCATATCAGCTGGCAGAAGTATTCAGAACACATGCAAGATTGGCATATTAATTTATTTTGATTACAGTGATGCTAGGGAGTCAATAAGAGTCATTTACTAAACCCTTCAATTTAAGCAGTCAATTGTGAGTACATTTTCAGCTTTGCAAATCGCTTGAGCACATGATAATCACACCCTCTCAGTTATAGTTTTTTTCCATTAGAAAAAAAGGAATAGAATGCCTGTGTACTTCAGTGGGCTGTTTTGAGGTTTGATTAGTTAGTTTACTTTGGAATTATTGGATAAAAGTAATTGTATAAAAAGTATAATAGCACATTGACTGAAAGTACTTTTTAAATCAAACTTACTTCAATTTTTTTTTCCAAACAAGTTACAAGGAAAACAGGAACTTAAACATTCTCTTTGGCAGTTCAATAACTTTGTTAATAGAAATTTTAAAAATATTGCTTATGTCCAAAATGAAATATTTGATACTGAAAGATGCCAGTCTTGGAAACCGGCATAGGTATGAGAAATGTGTCACTGATAATACAGAAACATTTGGGGGAAAGAGGGCGGGGAGCTCTTGAAAAAAAGCTTCCTCCAGCAAAATCTTTGGCATCTAGCCCTAAACAGAAAGATGATTCTCAGGAGAGCATGGACCATCCGTACAAAGCCTCTCTGCCCCTACACTGTGTTCACTTAGCAGGATGGCTTTATAGGTCCTACAACAGCAGTGGCTTCCTCTGTTGCAGCCATCTCTGGGATTCTTCAAGAGCGCTTCAACTAATGCAGATGAGAACTAATTTTCATGGTCCTGATGGGGGCAAACAATTTGATTCTTTTAGTATCACCTGAAGTACGCTCCAGTGATCAACTTCTTCATCAGAAAAGACCAAAGTTTTAAAGAAAGGCTTATGTAGCATCTGTTATGGGGTGACTGAGCATATGGAAATGGAGAGCTTCATGCAGAAGCTCCTTCTGCATACAGATATATGATTTAATTAAGACCCTCGGAGTAATTTTCTTGATTTGAAGTTTTCCACTTTCTATGTTCAGTTTTGTTAAATAGCTAGAGGTAAATAATAGTTGAGGAAAGGACTTAGACTTGACCGCTGGTGAGTCGATTCCAATTCTGTTCTGTAATCGCTAAATGCCAAAAAAAACGCAAATTAGCTGCTATCTGCCTCATGCCCAGTTCTGCTTTCAGGCTCTCAAATTCAGACACCCATGCCAAGAACTTCTCTAATGATGGTTGAATGGTGGGTACTTTTTTGGCACTAAGTACATGCAGAGTGAGAAAGAGTGCATGGAGTGCATTTGCACAGCAAGATGTCCTAGCACAGTCAAAAGCAGCATAGATATGTCAACAGATGTTTATAATCCTTCTACGACCTGGAAGACTAGTTGTCTACACATATGGTAGCTGTGCAACTACACTGCATGTTTGCTTTAGGTAGAGAAGCAGGAGGATTCCATTACCTCAGAATATGGACACATTTAAAGCCAATTTATTCTGAATTTTTGGTCGTAAATGAAAATGCAGCCCTCAGTTCTAGATGATGTGTGATAAGTAAAATTATGCCACTGTCTGATCTTTTATTCAACCCCCAAAATGCATTACAACCTTTCATATTTAATAAGAACATTTTAATTAGCATTTTTTTTCTCAGAAGTGTGACATTATCTTATCAATGTGATAGAAGAACGTGCAACAGGAGACCAGCCTGCCCAGACAACAATCGCTTCAATGAGTTGAAACTCAAAATGGAATCTCACAATAGTTGCTTGGTCACAGTACTAGAGAAGAGTTTAAGAGTGGGCATGCAGGGAGAAAATTAAAGCACAATTTTAGGTGCAGCTAGCAAAGGCATAAAAGGCAAGAAAATGGAAATCTACAAGTTTGTCAAGAACAAGAGAAGGGCAAAGAAGCCACAGGTTTTTTTATGGATGATGCAGAAAAGGCTGAAGTATTTAAATCCTGTTTCATTTCAGTCTTCACAAATGGAGTCAGCTACCAGATGAGGGCAGCTGTCTGCAAAGATAGTGAAGGAGATATACAGCTCAGAATAGTGGAATAGATTGGAGATTACTTAGAAAAGCTAGTTTCTTTCAGGCTCTCAGGGCTAGATGGGATGCAGCCTAGGGTACTGAAAGAATTGATTGCAGTAATTTCAGAGCCATTGACTATTCCCTTTCAGAACTCATGGAGAACAGGTGAGGTCCCCAGTGACTAAAAATGGCAAATACAATGTCCTCTTAAGAAAGGAAAGGAGGAAGATCTAGTGAATTACAAACCAGTCAGCCTAACCTTGATACCTGGAAAGACAATGGAGCAGGTCCTCAAGGAATCCATTGTGATACTCCTAGAAAAAAATGGGGATCAAGAACAGCCGGCATGGATTCATTCAACAAGTCATGCCTGATCAATCTTGTTTCTTTCTATGATAAAGTTCAGAGGATGGAGGAAGAGCAGTGGATGTAATATACCTTGACTTTACCAAGACTTTTGACACTGTTTTCAGGACATTCTCATTAACAAGCTAAGATACACACTAGACAAAAGAATTGAGTAATGTTTCCATGTTCCATTGAGCACGACGATCCAACAAGTTGATACCAGTATCTCAATGTCTAGTTGGGAAAAGGTATCAAGGGAGGTTCACCCTGGAATCTGTCTTTGGTGCAGTATTATTTCATAACTCCATTAATGATCTGGATGAGGGGATAGACTGCACACTTAGCAAAATTGCAGATGACACCAAGTTGGGTGGAGCTGCAGATGCTCTGGAGGGCAGGGCTAGGATCCAGAATGACCTGGATCGACTGGAGAAATGGTCTGAAATTAACCAGATGAAATTCATCAAAGACAAGTCCAAAGTCCTGAACTTGGGGTGGAATAATTGCATGCACAAATACAGATTGGGGAGTGATTGGTTAGGCTTCAGTACTGCAAAAAAGAGTCTGGGTGTTACAGAAGGCCATAAACTGAAAATGAGCCATGTGTGTGCTTTCACCACAAAACAAAGTATACTGGGTTATATTAGCAGGAGTGTCACTTGCAAATCAAGTGTTCTTCCACTCCATTCAGCACTGGAAAGTCCTTCCCTGGAATATTGTGCCCAGTTTTGTGTCCCACACATCAATAAGGATGTGGACAATTTGGAAAGAGTCTAGCAACCAAAATGGTTATGGGCCTAGAAGGCAACACTTATGAGTTGAGGCTGAATAAAACTACAGATATTTAGTCTGGAGAAGAGAAGTCTGAGGGAAGATTTGATAACAGTCTTTAAATACCTGAAGAGTGATTATAGAGAGGATGAAGATGGATTTTATTCTGTATCTGTAGGGGACAGGAATTGGAGTAACAGCCTCAAGAGGTAGCTGTGGAATTTAGGTTGGAGGCTAGAAGGAACTGTCTTACTGCCACCAACATTTAAAGACTTCAGATCTCAGAAATGTGTTCTACTCATCTGGTACCAATGGCACCTCCAAGGAGACATGATCAGACCATTTATCCTTTTGTACTTAGCTATTTTTAACTTATTTAATGGGGCTAATAATCTCTACCTACCTCTATAAAGCTGCTATGAAGATCATGTCATTTATTTTTTAAAACTACTTAGACATTTTACTGAAATACAAAGTCACATAATACTTGTTCTAAAAAAAGCAATATTTATATATATTTTAAAATACCTTTATTTAATTTTACAAATGAAAGATAGGTTTGGCTCCTCAATTAACCAGATCTAATCTGTCCTTAATTTCTTAGTCTGATCTGACTGCTAAATTGTTGAAATTTATAGTAATTAAAACAGTCTTTATCAGATGTATTGGCAGGAAGCTGTACCAAATAATTTTGTGTGACTTTTAAACAAATTGTCTGGTTCATCAGGTTGCATCAAGTGCAATAACTTTTTCCTTATATTTTTATGTATTTTTATAAACTGAGAAAGCAGAAAAAAGTGACAAATCCAGATGTTACAGAGATTACAGTATTTTTGGTGTTATTTGAGCGTAATAAGAATAGGGATTCCTTTACTGACGCAGTACTGCTAGTGAAAAATTTGTTTTCCTATATATATATATAGGACCCAACTATTACAATTTATTGTCTGTTTCTCTGAAGAATCCAAATCTCTATAGATTAGCATTTCCTTCCATAAGTAGGTCTGCATAACCACTGCCATTTGTATTCTACATAACTAGCTTATGTGACTAAGTATTGTTCAGCTGACTTTAAAATATCCAATAAATATTGTTGGGTGGATTTGCATTTTATGAAGCCAGAAGACAGATTTTCTCCCCTTCTATGCATCATGGAAAGGAGCAGGAAAATAGGTACAAAGACTACCTAAATGACACAAACTCTCCTGCCTTGAGAACCTTCAGAAGCGCTTTTTCATGGCTGCTGTGAGACACTACAATACTGTGGCTCAAGGAGGTTCATGGTAGGCAAAGGTGTTAGGGTGAGCCAAGGAGTACCTGCCTTAAACAGCCTGATCCTTGGACAACCCATGAAGTTTCCCAGAAGAAATCCATAATAGCTCTAACCATATGTTAAAAAGTCTTAAACCTGTTCTATGTTGCACCCCACTGCAGTGCTTCACAGAGGTATTTCACAGAAAAAAACCACTGTGCTGCTCCAAC
>NW_005841854.1:3021614-3057221 GCF_000455745.1 Alligator sinensis | reverse complement strand
GACTCTATGCTTTCCAAAGCAAAAGCAAGGTGAGGAACTAGAATCAGCTATAAAAATAATGTCATCAGTTCATCAGAAAGTGAGAATGAATCAGCTAGTTTGTTTCTAATCCCCACATAGCCAGGCATTAAAACACAGCATAAAGTGGTCTTAATGGAACCCAGGATTTGGACTAACGTCTTTGTTTTAAAGACATACAATTACAGTTGAATTCCAAAAATGTTCCACTATAGCCATGGAGGAAATCCAGTCTGATCAAAATGTCACCATCCTATACAATGAGTAGAGCAATGGTTTACCAGCTAAAGAGTGTGAGATGATGAATGTGAACGTTTAAAAGGTACATACAGGGCCATACTGCCATCCAAGTTCAATTTTATTCATGACCCAAAGTTCATGGATGTTCTCTGCTAATTTTTCTCTAATTCTTTCCAGGTGAGGAGGTAATACAATCTAAAGAGGTAAGAAAGAGACATGATCAAATAAATTGCGCTACTATACCATCCAGATATGTACTTTCACAACCAACTTTATTAGTATATCTAATTAGAATAAAATAAGTTAGGCATAATAAGGATCATACATTTTTTACTGATTAAACTAAATCAGAAGTTCTTTGCACTTTAATCTTTACATTTATGTAAGGGTAACCAGGGAAAACAAATAGCATTAATTGTATTGATATTTATATATTTTTATGAATATATATAAATAATCTGTTTTCTTCCAAAAATGACAGGCCAAGCTCTCTTCAAAATCACTTAGGTTCTCATACTTTGGTGATGTTTCATTTTTCAGTGAACTGGATAAGATATAGTAGTTGAGAAATGTAGAAGTATAAAGTCTCAACAGCTTACATGTTACAAAAACACTTCTTTATCTTTATCATCTTCCTACAGCTAACATTTGGAGGACATACCAAGGTCAGAGCAGGACTGGAAACATTCCTATGAATTTCAACAGGAATAAAAACAACCACTTCAACAGTGAAAAACAAAAATAAAACAATTTTGTTTTGTAGTTACTGGGACAGATTGAAACACTTTTTTTGTGGGGGGGGATCACAAAAGTTTCTAAATTATTATTCCTTAAGGAAAAATAAAGCTGCAAAAGAAGCAAATTGTTAATGCAAGTTTTATGTATATCATTTGCTGTCAAGAGCGAGATAACTGAGAACAGAATTAATCTTAAAATCCCAGTAAAGAAAGATTACTGAACCTGTTTCACTCAGTGCATTTACATGCACTATTAATGTGCCTGAATAAACCGCGGCACTGTTTGCGCCGGACCGTATTGCTTCCAGGCGCAGCCCCAGCTGGCAAGGGACCCAGGAGTTCAACCTGCCAGCCTGAGGCAGCTCCACCCTAGATAAACATGCTGTGGAGGGTCTGACTGGCATGAGAGTAATACAGTGAGGAGCTAGCTGGCAGACACTTTAGCACCCTCATGCCCCAGCCAGCCCTGATCACAGTCTACGCTTGCATTTTGGCAGTCAATAACTCCACCACAGGAAAGTACTTGTCCCAGACACTACTATCTGTTACAGTAGAACTTAAATTACTACCACTCAAAGATGGGAGTGGGCCAGGGAGGTTACAAAGATTGCACCATGGCACATCTGACTGATTAAAGCTCAAGCAAAGCTTTATTGGCTACACACAGCAAACCAACAATGGGCGCCTATACATGTGATGGACACCTCTCCAATGCATGCTAATTAGCATGCAAAACAGGTATTTGAGCCAATCTGGGGGTCATCTAGAAGATTCTGGGAGTTGTCTACTCATGTTGAGTAGCTGCAATGTATTTTCCTCTACACAATCCCTTCCTTAACAGCTAGGAGACAACTCTCTGTTGCTGTCAAGTCTATCCTGTATTGAAGTTAATTTGTTTATTACAGCCTAATAATAGTGCATGTGTAGACAGTGACACTTTACTATGGAGCACTGCAGGGCAGGGCTGTACTGCTACCCTGTGTATCCACAAGTGGCAGATAGTGGAATGACCCTCAGAGAAGGTTACCTGTGAAATAAGCAGAGGTAACTCTAACAAATTAGCAGTCATGGACCAAGCAGTGGCAGCACCACCAAGATGTGGTTAGGACAGTAGATGGCAATGCTTTCCCTCCTGAAAAACCACATATATCCTTTGACAGTGCTATGACATGGCAAGCACAGGTCCCCACTAACATAAGCCTGCCCAGTCCCCAGCCACAGGTCTACAAGTCCTCAACAGCAGAGCAGGCTGAAGGAGATGTTACAAGCTCAATAGCTGTGAAGGTGGATGAAGGCAACAGAATGAGTTTTGTTGGTCTCATTGCCATTGGATCAGGGTCCCATTCTGTCAAGAGCCATGTGGAAGCTGATGGGCAGCAGTGTTCTACGATAAAAGAAGTCATGCAGAGGCATCTTCCATGAAAACAGCTTTGGAAAACTATTGTCCTGGACTGTGAGAGATTGCCAAAGAAACTGCAGAGCTAATTAGTGAAGTCCACAGTTAAGTGCGTGTGTAGAAGTCCCCGCTGAGTCTAACAAGGTCTCCAGCCTTTACATTTAAAATTCTACAGCAATAAACAGTTCAATAATGACATAGCGGCAACTGCTGAAATGACACAACTAACTCAGACCTAGTTGACATGAAGTATGAAATAAAACAAGCATTTACCTGAAGATGTGGAATGAACTGTACCAAACACAGCGTAGAAGGCAATAATATATGAGCAACAACTGACTAAGGCACTAGCCTGTGGCACCAACTTAGGAGGGACACAAGAATGGCAACCAGTGCCCCTGCTGACCCAACTGCAGCAGCCAGCCAAGCTCCTGTTACCCAGAACACCAACCCTGGCTGTTACAACTTTACCAGAAGGAAAACCCACAAGTTTAAGACAAGGTGCAAGCTTAATAAATTTAAATCTAACAAAACTGTGTGCAAAGTCTGCAACTGAGCAAGAATGCAAATATTTAAATCTTTTACCTGACTAGTATCTACAGGAATTGGTGTGAAGGCTGCTTGTGACAGAGAGATGGTTGGACCCAACAGGTCTCTTGTGCCATTGCGGTCTTGTTTGTATTCTCGGCTCTGTTCTACTTTTAGCTTCTCTTTTGGCAGAACAGCTTCAAAGCAAGGAGCATACCCAGGTGGAGGGAGGAATTTGAATTCTCCATGGCGGCCTCCAAGTAGGAAACGTACCCTATTAAGAACAGAAACAATATATGCAATCACAACCCAAAAGGTACAAATATATGGCTAGCCTTTTTTTCCTCAGCAACAAACTAAATGTTGCATTACATTATTTCCTTTTTAAATGTATCTTAACAATTAGCGTTGGAATGTTGGAGGAAAGGGGGATCAAAGGGACAGGGGATGCTTCACTATGCAAAACTAACCGCATCTTTACTGAATGATTTTAGAGAGATGGGGAATGATGCCAAGGAATTAGACAATAACTTCTTTTCATCCAGAAATGGAGAAAGAAAATATAATCAAATAAGCCCAACCCCAACTTTTGAACCCCCTGAATTCTGGGAGATTTGATAAAATTAAACCTAAAAGCTCAGTAAAATATTCTTTGCTCTCTCCAATAGCCTATGTATCCTTCCAGGACACAATAAAAAGAGCTCTCATTTTATTATTTATATTAAGGGTTTTCT
Source organism: Alligator sinensis (assembly GCF_000455745.1). Taxonomy (NCBI): domain Eukaryota; kingdom Metazoa; phylum Chordata; order Crocodylia; family Alligatoridae; genus Alligator; species Alligator sinensis. The sequence goes on along the minus strand of NW_005841854.1, from coordinate 3,053,568 downwards.
AATATAACAAAAATGTGGAATAACCCATGTTTATTCTAAGTTAAATAATGCAAGTCCCATGCACAGATGCTCATAAAACAATAATGATGAATCTGAGAAATTAACTTCATATCAAGTTTTCTGGCAAGGGCAAAACTTAGCCATATTCTAGAAAAACTAGAATATCTTTGATGTCATAGAATTTTATCTATTCTAGTTTTAACATGGCCTTCACTATTGTAGTAGCTAAATACCTTTTAGAAGTGCATTTAACATTGTGTCTCAACTTCCTCAAAAATGTTGTTTTATCTGCATCTTAAAGAAAAATTGGAGTACAATAATATATATCTATCTTATCAATTCTGTATAGTGTTTATATTATCAAAGGAAGTTTGAAGTAGTCCATTTGACATCTGAAATGAAGGATGGTACATTTTCTGAAAGTTTTAATTCATATTGGAAACTGGCTAACGTGGTCCCAATTTTCAAGAAGGGGAGGAAGGAGGACCCTAGTAACTATAGGCCTGTAAGCCTCACCTTGGTGCTCGGGAAGATCTTGGAGAGAATCATCAAGGAGCACATCTGTGGGGGGCCTGCAGGGGAGATCATGCTCAGGGGCAACCAGCTTGGGTTCATCAAAGGCAGGTCCTGCCTTACGAACCTGATTGCCTTTTATGACCAAGTAACTAAATCCTTGGGTGATGGTGTCGCTGTGGACGTAGTCTTTCTAGACTGTAAGAAGGCCTTTGACATTGTCTCTCACCCCATCCTCATCAATAAATTAAGCGACTGTGGCATTGATGCCTACAAAGTTGGATGGGTAAAAAATTGGCTGATGGGGAGCACCCAGAGAGTAGTGGTGGACGGGTTGTACTCTACCTGGTGAGATGTGAGAAGTGGGGTACCCCAGGGCTCGGTCCTTGGGCCCACACTGTTTAACATCTTCATCAGCAACTTGGACGAGGGGGTAGAAAGTACACTGTCTAAGTTTGCTGATGACACTAAGATGTGGGGGGGAGGCGGACACACTTGAAGGGAGAGAGAGGCTGCAAATAGATTAAGACAGACTACAAAAGTGGGCAGACGAGCATAGGATGGGGTTCAATGTAGACAAATGTAGCGTGCTGCACCTGGAGAGAAGGGATCCACAGCATACATACAAGCTGGGGAGTTCCCCTCTTGAAAGCACAGAGGCAGAAAGGGATCTTGGAGTCATTATTGACTCCAAGATGAACATGAGCCGCCAATGCCAGACTGCAGCCAGCAAGGCCAGCCATACCTTGTCATGCATCCAAAGGTGCACCTCAAGCCAGTCCAGAGAGGTGATACTCCCCCTCTATGCGACTTTGGTCAGGCTGCAGTTGGAGTACTGCGTCCAGTACTGGGCACCGCACTTCAAAAAGGATGTGGCCAGCCTAGAGAAGGTTCAGAGGAGGGCCACCCGCTTGGTGAGAGGGCAGCAGGACAGGCCCTATGAGGAGAGACTGAGGGACCTGAACCTGTTCAGCCTCAGCAAGAGGAGGCTGAGGGGGGACCTGGTGGCTGCCTACAAACTCATCAGGGGACATCAACAGCAAATAGGCAGAGCCCTTTTCTCCCCAGCACCATCTGGGGTGACAAGGAACAGTGGTAATAAGCTGATGGAGAATAGGTTTAGGTTAGAGATCAGGAGGCAATATTTTACAGTTAGGGTGGCCAAAATCTGGAACCAACTTCCCAGGGAAGTGGTCCTCGTCCCTACCTTGGGCAAATTCAAGAGGAGGTTGGATGATCACCTGTCTGGGGTCTGGTGAACCCAGCATTCATTCCTGCCTGTGGCAGGGGGTCAGGCTAGATGATCTATTCAGGTCCCTGCTGACCCTAGCTACTATGAAACTATATCAGTGTTTGTTCCATATTCTAGGAGTGACCCCTTCCCACCCCCCCAAAAGCTGGTCTTTTGCATAGATAGCCTTTATATTTACAGTAGATAGTTACACTCTATGTAGGTAGTAGGCCCACTAAGAGCAGTCCTTACCTCTAAGTGCTAGTATTATTTTCAATTTACAGTCCAAATCATTCATTTTTTGATGGAGAGGACTGAAACCTTGAGTTTGATATCATTCTATGGCATTTTGGTATAGTTAGCACACTGGGTAGTCCAGGATAAAGAGCAGTCCAGGATAAAAAGAGACAGGCTACTGCATTTTGTACTAACTGAAGTTTCCCGGGGACCCACAGCTTTCTTTATATGCATTTAGGGCATTTATTTATATAAATATATAAATGCATTTTTCTTTCTTTATATGCATTTGTGCTCCAGCAGTTGGGATGGGGGTGCTCTTAATTAGAGTATCTCTGAGAGCTGCTCTAATTAAAGTGCCTGGAGCATCATGGGTATCAGAGTCCCTGTGCTGAAAAATGGTGGTGGGCATCGAACATGCTTTAGTTAAAGCAACCCCACCACCATTTTTCAGTGTGGGGACACTGATACACATGATGCTGGAGTCTGCTGGACTGTGGTAATGACAATGCACCAACAGACTTGATTAACTGAATAATTACAGCTCCGATGTGCCGTAATTACAGTGCATCGGAGCAGCTTCGCTGCACATCTATAGGCGCCCTTAGAGAGCATTGCTGTGGTAGAGTAAGAAGAAAATTCCAAGGCCAGACCAGCAACTACCAGAGTAAAAATTAACCTTAGATGACAGAGCATGTTACTTGAAGATGCTATTATATGAAAATTCGGCATTAGCAAGAAATCCCAGACACCGCTAAACTGCTGATTAATTGACCAGTTGTAAAATGTGCATTTTTAATTAATACAGACTGGACTGAGGAAGATGTATTATTTATTGGGCATGTGTTCACATTACAGATTTTTATTTAAGTAACATTTATTTATTTAATTTAAAGTAAAATTAAATTTGGTTCAAAGGTTGGTCAGACAATGAATGGTACTAAGATGTACTGATGACTCAAAAGGAGAGGAAAAAGTTTGCAAACCTTACACTGCATATACCACTGTAATATCTGAAGATATTAGTATTCTGAAAAATAAGAGACAGATGATCTCCTCAGGAGTCCCCTTGTTATTTGTCCATAGAATAGGCAATGTGCCAAGAAGGCAGAGTTCATTCAAAAAAGGGAAATGAGTGTGAAGGCATTAAGGGAATAATTCAATATGTTTACTGGAAATACAGACTAAAGAAAACTGTAATTGATGCTAACTTTATTCCTGCAGAGAAGCTGACAACTGGAAAGAAGAGCCCATCTATGTTGAAATTCTCAAACATTCCTTGAACTGGCTGACCATTAATCCGGAATGAGATGCTTGGGGCACTCAGATCTAAGCAGCAGCTGACCACATCATCAGTTTTTAGCAGATGCTGATTGGGAGAATTTACTGTCCGGGCTACACAACCTATGGAAGAAAGGAGAAATATTCAGAACAATTAGAGAGACCCATATTGAAAAAGTAGTTTCACAAAAGCCAGAATAAGATAAATATATGAGAGTGCATGGAGTTATAGACACCTGTACTAGAATGTCGAATCATTAATTTTAAGTTTTAATAAGATGCAGATGAAAACATAATAGGATCTATATAAACACTGGCAACGTATAGGGGGTGCACCCCCTGAGCTTGGCAGTGCACCCCTGCAAAAAGGCACCACTGGCAGCACCTGTGGATGGTAGGGCTGTGTAAAGCGTCAGTCCCTGATTCAATTTGGCAGAGATTTGGCCCAATTTGGTGGCCAAATCTCTAAATCGAATCAGAGAACCCTTTAATCTCACCAAATCAATTCGGAGACATTTGGATAGATTCAGCGATTCAAACATAGAGACAGCTTTAAATGTTTTTTCTACATACCTCTAGGTAGCAGGGGCTCTGAATGCTGTGGTGCTTGGGCAGATGCAGTGTTCCACAGAAGCACGGGAGGCCTACCTAAAGCGCTCGGCAGCAGACCAGAAATGGACCAGAAGCACTTCCAGTCCGCTGCCTGGTCCACTGGGAAGCATGCAGGGGGGCCCCCCAGCTTGGTAACTTGTTCCTCCTGGGTCTGGGGGGCCCCCAGGGTCCCCCCATGGCTGATCGCTGGGCTGGGAGAACACAGGGGGGCCCCCCAGCACACTCCCTGGCAGACCCAGAAGTGGACTGGAAGTACTTTTGGTCCTCTCACTTCCGGGTTCACTGCTGAGCACACTGGAGAGCCCCACCATGCTTCTGTGGGATGCCCCAGGTGCCCCAACATGGCAGCAATCACAAGCAGTGCTGCTACCTGAAGGTATATAGAAAAAAAAATGTAAAGCTGTGCCAGTGTCCGAATCACTGGTTAGAATCTTACATGGGCTTTCTTACAATGACTAGACTACTAGTATAAATTTCCAGTGCTGACTACCAAACAGTTTAGAAATATAGAGACCTCAAATGATCATTAAGACCTTCCCTTAATATTGCATACTGTTTAAATATTGTTTGAAAATTTCATCTTTTTTATTTAGGAACAAGTCTGAAATTTTGCTTTGACTTCCCTTTTAATGTACTTATCCATTTTTCTTTTCTTTCATGATATGTCAGTATTCTTACATGTTTAATCGCATAAAAATTATGAAAACAGAAAAATGTATAAATTGGAAATCAACATGAACAATATTTTCCCAAACTAAAGCTTACATAGTTTTACTTTGAATCAGTTTCCCTCGTGGGAACTTCAATACTAATGATATTTTATAAAAGATTTAAATTTTGAAGAAACCAGCATTTCTGTTGAAAAAACATTGTTGACATTTTCAAAAGCCTCTACTCCCTAATGTCCCAGCAGCCCCCAGAGAACATTCACTGAAAGGACAGCTATCAAGAGGGTTGGTTTTACAAATGCATATTCTTTTATTTTTCTTTTTACTGGTTCCACACAGAAATAATCATTTTTACATAAAGTTATCACATTTTATATAAAATTAGAAAATGATGTTTAGTTTAATCAACAAAATAATTATCACTAATATTATTCTGCTATCACCAACCCCTATAATACATTGTGGAATGTAACCTATCAAAACGTTCAAGAAGGGAAGGTTTCATTGTCCAAGGTAAGGGTAAACTTGTTCATTGCAGAGTGTTTTGAAAATACAGAACATTAAGTACAATATTAAAGGCCAAATCATCAGATCCTCCCACAGGTTCTGGACTATGGTACTACTCCCTGATTCAAGGTGTCATAATCAAGCCTTATGCACACAGTGTAAGTAGTAATAGAAATCAACAAGCACTTTCTCACCATACCTATTTGTGTTACTTTTCCCTGACTTTCATTAACCCTGAAAACTGTTGTTCTCCTTCCCATTTATAGCATGGATTGTATTACATTTCTTATACAATTTCAGATTCTTAAGGAAAGCTATCTACAGAAGAACGTGAAAGTAGGAAAAACATGTTCTGACACTTAATTTACAATAGAAGATACAAGAAAAAAAACCATGAAAGAAGTAAAGAACTTCTGAAATGGCTCCTAAAATTCTAAAATGAGTTAGCAGTGCTAAAGTGATGTTCTGGCTGTGATGGTACATGAAGTATATGAGAGGCAAGAGTTTTTGTGAGCAATATCTTTTAGTGGAAAAACTGCATGGGTGGGATAGATTTGACAAGCTTTCAGGTATAACAGTACCCTCCCTCAAGTCTAAAATGGGTTGTATGTTACGGACAGAATATCTGTTGTTTTACTATGAGAGCCATCTTTCATGTTTTTCAAGGACTCTATTTTTTCTACCTTTTCAAAAGGACAGATGAAAATGAATATAAACCTGATGGCCAATAAATATTACTTTTAGATTATAATATTCAGATTCTTATCTTTTCAGAAAATATATCTTCTCCGTACCTCAAAGGGATAGAAAATGTTCCCTAAATTCCACCACACACATGCTCAGGACACCATTAACTGCTACTACCCAGTGAAGTTTAGAGCACCCTACCACAGTTTTTAATTCCTATGGGAATGCACCAAAACCAGACCCCAGATCCTGGGAGTCATGATCAGCTCTCCATAATTATACTTCTCTACTTTGCCCAGCAGAGAGTCTGCCCTTAAAAATCCAGATGGTCAGCTGTCATGACTTTTTGCAAACCATTATCTTTATTAATTGTAAGTAGGCAATACCTGCTAAACAGAACCCCAGTTAGCAGAAATAATGACCCACCAAAGAAAAACATTTCTTCAGTCCCTCCCCCTCCAAAGGACTTGAATTCAAGAGTGGGGTTCACTTCTGAATTCCCAGCTACAGAGCCCCATTGGAGCCATGTGTTGGCCGCATGGAGACAAACAACGGCTACTCTAACCCTGTGCCACTGCTGCCTGTCTTGCTACCACTGGTGGGTCCAGCTCTGGCCTGGTGGCCTGGATGGGTTTGTCACCCTGTGTTTAGTAAAGATCAAGGGGTTCGGGTTTTTTTGTTGTTTTTAGTTTTGGAGGGACTTGGGGGCTCTGTTTTGTTTACAGAGTGTGAGGTTAAACATTTCCCAACAGGTTTACTAGTGGCTACATGTTTAAGGGATGATACTGCTGGAGTTTTGGGGGGGGGGGTTTATACAGACATTCTGAATCATCTTTGGACTTTAAAAACAAAAAACAAAAACAAAAAAAAAGGATTTTTTTCCCTCGTCATGACAAAGGGCAGCTTCAGTTAATGTATCTTTATTGAAATAATTCATTGCACCACTCTGCTTTGTGACTAGCAGAGATCCTGGTTTTCTCTGATTTAAAAAAAATCCCCAATTTTCAGTTTAAAAAAAGTAACCCAAAATCCACATTTTTCCTTGATTAAAGTGAAACACCACTAATATACAAAACACCATTAACATATATTAGTGGTGTTTCATTTTAATCACAGGAAAATGTGGATTTTGGGTTACTTTTTTCAAACTGAAAATTGGGGATTTTTTTTAAATTGGAGAAAAGTAGGATCCCTGGTGATTAGACTTCGTCAAAAATATATACATGCCTATTCAGGTAATATATCCAGTATGAGACAGTCTCCTCGGTGCAGAGAAAGATGCATAACATGATGAACCATCTGGGCTGGTTAGTGATGGTTACTCAGGGACCTGTGAGTGTAACTTGATTACATTAAATATGGGCAAAGAAAACAGACCAAACCAATAATTAAACATACAAAAGTAAGAGCTTCAAAATGGCCAGTTTCCCTGAATGAGGAATATTCTGAGTGATAATGACAAAGGAGAAAATTTTAGACAAAATATGAAAAAGTGGAAGTTCTTCTTTAAAAAAAAAGAGATAGAGTTTACTAGATAGCCAAAAAGCCAGTATTTCATAACCAGGAAAAAATAATTGGGTTCAGAAATGAAAGTAATCATGAGAAAGATACAATTTTACCTCAGTATCCAGAGCTGATAGGACTAATACATGAATACTGCAAGCAGTTCTGGTGACTATATTTTTAAAAGGTTGTTTTAAAAAAAGAGGGTGCTGAAGTCACCCACCAAAACTATTGCAGAGCTAGAGAAAATACCTGAAAATGAAAGGCTAGAAAAGCTAAAGATGCTTATTGTTGCTGGGCAGAGCAACTTGCTGGGTGCTTGCCTAGAGTGAAGGGTGATTCCCACCCAAAATGGCCTCAGCCCATGAGAGGAAGTAGCCTGGGAAGGGCTGGTGACAGACAGAACTCACCTGCAGGTGCTGGCGCTGAAGCACAAGAGCAGTGCACGGCGCTGTCACACTGCTTTAAAGTACATACTCCCCGTGCATAGGAGGACACTATACAGAAGGCATGCCTGGAAATACAGAGAAGCTGGGCGCTGGAGGCAGCAAAAGACAGCGGGGTGTCAGAGCGGGATGGAGACAGCCTAGAGAATCCCCTTGACTCTGACCTGGCCAATAGCCTGAGCTACCAAGCCAGGTGAAGATAGCAGAGGAGAGACCTCTAACTCCAATAAGCTTGGAAGTAAGAAGCTCTGGGGTCCGACAGGGGAGTCGATCGAGGGAGAACTCAGAGGAGTTCTCATTCACAAGGCACATTAGCCTGAAGAGCTAAGGTGACAGTGGTATCACAGAGTAGTGAGGAGCAGCCTAGAGCAGAAGTGTGAATGTGAACCCTGCATAGTGCCAGACCAAGGGCACGGCAGAACAATGATTATTTCTGGTCTTTGTTATTCGTGTTATACACAAGGTTTAAAGGTACTTGAAGCATGTACACCTGAGTCAATATATAGTTATAATTGAGTTGAATTTAGATTTAGATTGGACTTTAACTCTGCCGATAACATTATTGATACAAAATTGGCAACACGGACGTGACCCTAAAGTGGGGACCGTTCATGACTTTGTTTATAATTTCATTGTGACAGTCTCATGTATTGCCTATGACGGACAATCACAGGGTATGCACCTGATCCTTCATTGAGAAGCATCACCCATTTAACATCACAGTTGGCATATGGAAGGGGTGTATGGGAGGTGGAGCCCTCAGTAACACCCCTAGGAGAACCTCCTCTCCCCCTCACCTGAAAGGAAGGAGATCTCCCATTATTGGAGCCTCCCTGTTCAGATATTTATTTTTCTTGATCAAATTGTGGTGGACGAACAAAGTTGTTTCATCCCTTTTGTGGGAAAATACTCCTAAGACCCAGGGGAAAAGACCAAACAAAAGACACTTCATGTAGCACGGGGACGTGAACAGACATGCGAGTCATTGCAATATCCCCCCCCCCCACTGGGTCGCACTTATCAAAACAAAGACTGAGAGGTGGCTTGATTACAGTGCATAAAAGCCTTTCCTGGGCACCACAAGGGCTCTTCAATGTAGTGAAAAAAAAGCATATCCAAGAACCAGTGGCTGAAACCTGAATTAGAAATCAGGCCCGATTTTTTACAAAGTGATTAATCAGTGGAACAATATACTAAAAGGAAGTGGCAGATGTTTTAAAACTACATTCTAGCAAGAGGGAGCAAGAAGAAAAAGTCCACCATGGCAAGATACAACTTCAGGAAGGGAAATTACACAAATATGAGGAAGTTAGAAATAAGTTAAAAGAGCAGTCAAAAATGTAAAAAGCCTGCAGGTAGCTTAAAAATACCAGATTACAGACTCAGAAAAGTAGATCCCTCAAAAACAGCATCCTTCAAAAAAATGGAAGGTGTGCTGAATGAGGAAAACAGGAAAATTTACCAACTCCAGCAGGTCAAACATAAAAGCAAAAAACATCTGGCCAAAAAAAAATTTGAGTAATGTCTACCAAAAAATGCTATAGTTTGTAATAAAAACTGCTTTTTTATTACTCTTATTGGAAGCTAGTGAGAGGATTGGAAGGACCATTTGATGACCAAGGTATAAAAGGTGCACTCAGGGATAATAAAACTGTATCAGAGAAGCTAAACAAATGTTTTGCGTCGGTGTTGACTGCAGAACACACTGTGAAAATTCCCGTGCCAGCTCAATCTTTGCTAGCAGATGGGTCTGAAGAGTAAACACTAACAAGTCACCTGGACTGTATGGCATTCACCCAAGAGTTCTGAAGGAACTTAAAGGTGAAATTGCAGAACTGCTGGCAACAGTATGAAACCAATTGTTACAAACAGTCTCTATGCCAGAAGACTGGCAGGTTGCCAACACCAATCTTCAAAAAGGGTGGCAGAGATGATCCTGGAAACTACGGACCAGTGAATCTCACTTCCTTCTTTGGCAAGTTGGTAGAATCTATAATAAAGAATAAAATCAGAAGGCACATGGACAAATCTGTTCTGCTGGGAAAGGCTGATATAGTTTTTGTTAAGGAATATCCTGCTTCACAAAGCTGCTACATTTCTTTGAGGGTGTCAACAAGCAAATGGACAAGGGGGGGTCCAGTTAACATAATATACCTGGACTTTCAAAAAGCTTTAGACAAGGTCCCTCACCAAAGGCTTTTTAAAAAACTGCTTTGCAATGGAACTGGAGGGAATGTTCTTCTGTGTATTGAGAGCTGGTTAAAAGACAGGAAGCAAAGGATAGGGCTAGATGGTCACTTTTCAAGATGAACGGAGGTCAAAAGTGGAGTCTCTCAGGGATCTCTGCTAGCCTCTATTTTGTTCATTTTAATCAGTGACCTCAAAATGGGGGTGCACAATGAAAATCTCCAAGTTTGCATATGATACCAAATTATTTCAGGTAGTGTCAAACTGATGGGGGTTCTAGGAAGTAGTTGTAGCTATGACCCTGACTCTGCATAGGGGCTGGAGCCCAAGCCACAGAACCCGCTTCCTCCACTCCACTACCTTTGTACACAATTCTAAGATTAGGGGTTTTCCCTATGTTAAATGGGGAAAAACTTGTCTCAGAATCAAGGGAATATGGTATTATTATTACTATTTAGCATTTTTCTAGGATAGATTAGAAGACAAGTGAATTTGTTTTTCAGTATTTAACACCTTGGAGTCATTCCAGGCCTGAAGGAAATTTGTTTTATTTACTCTAGGCCAATTGTGTCAAAGATACAGTGGCCCACAGGCCAGATATGACGCATGGAGCTGCTCCATCTGATCAGCCAGACTACCAGGTATCCATGGCATTTGGTGCCATGGCTGGTGATGGGTGGGACCTACCATGGAATCTAGGGCTCTGGGGCCCCAGTGGAAATGGTCTTCAGAAGGAGGGGATAAGCAAGAGCTGTATGACAGCCCTTGATGCATCCTGCAGCCCCTGGCCCACCGCTTCTTGCATGCTACCACCATGCCAAATGGCTGCCTGACTCGTACCTGTTTGGCCCAGTATTACCACAGTGGCTGCAGCTGCTGCTGCAGTGACTATCCCATGTCCCAGGTTGGATCCATCCTGCAAGGTGGTCGCATGGTCTGGATCAGTCCAGGACCCAAGGTGACTTTGACACCCATGCTCTAGACAATACTAATAAAATTGTAAAGCTACAGAAATCTTGCTGAGATTTGAGATTTTGAATCCCCAACCAGACTGCTGGATCAATGCACAAATACTGGCAATCTAAAGATCATCTGCTTATTTATGCCCATGCTGTACAAAAAAAAACCTGTAGACAGCAAACCCTAAATTGGCTTATTGAGTTTTGTCTCTCATTTATGACTCCAGAAAGGCATGATTTTGGCAGAGGCCAGAAAAATGATTTTATTTTATCTAGTACTAAGTCCCAATTCACAAGAGTAATTTTAAGTACAAGGCCTAATTTGGTTAGTTCATTGTAATCTTCATCCCTTTAAACAGCTCTCAGATGTGTTCAAGTAAGATTTTAAGTAAATGAGATTAACTTTACTATAATCATTATTGTGCCAAGAGAAGTCTTATTTTATATATATCAGCAAAGTGACTGCTACTAGCTCCCAGAATAGATGTTTAACCAACATTGTCTACAGCATGGGTGTTAACCAGCTAGTCTCCCTATAATCTTGATTAGGAAGCTATTTTTCTCTTCTCAAATCACTAGAATGAGAACAGCTTTCCTCCCTCCTGAACTTTCTTCAGATGCCCAAGCATCCAGCCACATTGTCTCCCATCTTCAGAAACCTCAATACATTCATAGTAAACTATTTAAGGGGTTAGATAAAATATGTTTATTTCTGCTTCCATAATGGCATTGCATATATGTTGCCACTACTATTCCTAACCGAATTTATGACTCAGTGGGAGTGTCTACACGTGCCACTACAGCACTGTTGTTACTGCACCGTCATTTAGTACTTCCTTTTGGACTCACCAGAGGCTGAGAATCCAGGTCTGGGAATGCAACAAGCCTCCCAAGCAAGGAAGTTAACCTAAGTGTGGGGAATGAAGAAGAGCTGGACCATATGAACTGAAAGATAAAAAGTGGGGCAGAGACAGAGAATGGGGCTGCCCTGAGCCTCGGAGGCAGTCTAGGTCAAGCAGCCGCTCAGAGGGGCTGTGAGCAAGGCTTCCCTTTTGTTTGTTTCTCTGTTTTGTTTGCACAGAGGTCTCTTCAAAGTCTCTGAACGATACGAGGTGAGGGTGGGGGGGTGAAGCCTATCAGGCCAAACTAAGTTCAAACCTAGTTTAGGGGAAAATTAAAAATGGTAGCTCATTTTGTAAGCCTTCTTTGCACAGGTACAACAAGCTTCACAACACAGAGGATGCATGTGAAGAAAGTCATAGAATAGAATATAAAATGGACGCTGTGCAGTTCATAGTCTTTCTTAAGCAAAGTGTTATGAAAAACATCTTTTCTTTCCATATAATTTGCTATTGCTTAGAACAGAGCTTTTGCCTAAGTGACAGCAAAACTGAGTAGTCCCAGTGTGCTGGAGCATATCCAGTGTTTCCCCTACCATTAGAACACAATGCCTCTTCAGTAGGAATAGGAAATTTCATTTCAGAATAATTACATTCTAGGACAATGACATTTTTAAGATTGAATATCCAACAGTGTATGCCAGACTTGGGTCACCAGAATGACCTTAACACTCCTGAGGCACACATTCAATCTAAAGTCAACCTAAACTTAGGCAAATAAAATATTTATATCTTAAAAAGGAGCCAGAAACCATACCTTTTCCTATCAAGATTGATTCAGTGAACAGAAACCTGGAGAGCTACTCTTAAAATGTATAAAACAAAACTTTCCTTGTTATATTTTCAAAGAAAGTCAGTATTCATCACAGACTGACAATGGATATGGTAGTATATTATACAAAGTTCCTGTTAGCCAGTTTTTTAAGCATTTGCTAACTTTTGCATTGAAATCAGCATTTCAAAAGTTTAAAAAAAAAATACGTATAACCTAAATCTCTCATGTTGTTACAATATCATAAAGAAATTAGAAATCCAGTGCTGTAAGAATTCTTGTCATTTCCACACCTTTGAAGTTTTAAAGCGTATCTGTTGGGAGAACAGCTAAAACAATGACAGCCTCCGGCTGAGACAAATTATGACTCCATCTATAGAATTTGTATTAAATTGTCTTATAGACATTGTTTTTTAGAGCATGGAATGTTTTCAGATTAATGCACACTGCCATACATTTCATTTTCTGCTGAACACCACTACCTTACTGGAAATGGCACTCTTACATCCCTATACCCAGATGATAAACATGTTTTACCTGACCACAGATGAAGACCGTCAAATCCATAAGAATAGAGGTCATCACCAACACCATTTCCACCCCATTCTGTGCCTCCTCCAGGGTACGGTGAATAGCCCTCAGTTGAAGCCCAGCCCACTCGTAGATGAGTTGCTTCTGCTGTTACAAAAGGCTCCACGTGGTCAACCATAAGTTCATAGTACCATTTTCTGTACTGGGCAGAGCCTTCACTGATCCCAAGGAAGATGTTGGGTCTCATGCTTAAAACAAAAGAATCAGAATGGATTTCCATGAAAACTCATCTAAAAACATGCTAGTTATGCACTTCTTTTTCTCAGTCTTGTTTACCAGTGACTTTAGGCTTGTTTTTTAATTGAAACAGAAGAACAAAACTTCCTAGGAAGTTCAACCAAAGTGTCAGCTTCAGTAATTAAACCAGTGCCAATGCTGAAATATCAACAGCAATTAATTTGCTTTTTAAGTACAACTATCAGCAATAAAAGAAAACTTATGCTATTTACTATTTTATACCCTACAACTATATTACAGAATGTTTACTAAAATACTGTGCTGTAACGTAGAGTTATAATTTAATAAATTTATTGCAGCTTTAATGATTGGTCTTGAAGTTAGAAATATGTAAAATTCAGTAAGTCTTGAGTCTATAAGTCATTCCTATACATTAGCATGTTTGAATTGCTAATGATTTAAAAGACTTAAAAAAAAATTGTTAGTGAGAAGCATTACTCTGCCTACTGTACAGGTATCTAAAATGAGGTACATAAGTCCATTTGTAGATTCATAAATGTTAAAACCAAAAAGGACCACCAAATCTGATCTCTGATAACAGAAATACTTAATATTAGATATCACCATACAGTTACTTGTAGATCATGGTGAATCATAGCTTAATCTGCTCTTAGATAAACTAAACAGAATTCTTAAATTACAGTTTGCTATATGTTTAATCATTGTTACAGCTCTTTTCTGAATCTTCCAATTTGTCACTAAAGACAAAAGTTCTTTAATAATTAACTTATAAATGCAGCATATAGAAATAATACCTCTTGGGTTTACTTTCTTGGTATTGCTATATATTCAGGGATCATATTAAAATTTCAGAGTTGCACCGTTAATTTTGGAAGTTCAGATTCAGTTGATTGTATACCACTGCCTCTAAATCCTTTTCAGCGTTACTCCACTGCAGAGTAACAGTTCTGATTTTATAACTGTGACTTGTCTTTTGTTACTAGATAAATGACCTTCCAATACAGAAATAAATTTTTAATACTTCTGTATTTTATGCATCATGATTTAAAACTTTACCCTCATTCCTGTACTAGACATATACTATTGTCATATGACATATGCCAATAGCACTTCAAAAACATCCTGAAGGCAAACATGAAGAGGTGCAACATCGACAACAACACTTGAGAGACCCTTGCTCAGGACCAACCAAAATGGAGGTAGGTTCTTTGGGAGAGAACTCAACACTTTGAAACAGCTCATCAACTGGAAGAAGAGGAAAAGAGGAACAGGCAAAAAGAACATCAGAACAACCAGGGCCACAACACAGTGCCCATCCCTCCTGGAAACACCTGTCCTCACTATGACAAGACATGTGGATCTAGAATTGGGCTACAAAGCCATCTGTGGACTCACTATTAAGATCCTTGGAAGATAATGTAACTCGTTCACAAGTGATTGTGCATCATCATGCCATTGCCAGGATTTCATTTCTTCCTGATACATTTAAAGAATTACTTCTTAGAGTTCTTAACATAGATTTTTCTCATTGTTGATACTGTGATAGTTTGTTGTAATATTTTAGGTTTACATATGTCTGCATTATAATAATGTTGAATGCCCAGTTTCCCCAACTAGGTTGTGCTCTGGGAAAGATTAAGTTAATTGTGCTTCTAGCTGAGCTGTAGAGATTTGTCTAAATGGTCAATTAATAGACAATGGAGCCTCAAGCAACAAAAGGCTAACTGACCTGTGCTGACACACAAAGTGGACTCCAGAAAAGCACCTGGAGAGATTCCTTGCTGTTTCTGGAGCCAAAGAGGCCCTTGAAAAGACAGAACTTGACAGAAGTTCTTGAAAAGGGAGATGCCTAGATATAAGGAAGGAGGGAGGTAGGCAGGAGGAGAGCAGCTTGAGACTTTAAAACAGTGATTCTCAACCAGTGTGCAATGCCACCCTGGGGTGCCTTGAGATCCTTTCAAGGGTGCTTGGGCATGCCACAAAATGCTAGCACTGTCAGGTTTTGAGACATGATTTACAAGATAAACCTAGAGATTTCAAACAGGACTCAATAGTGTTAAAAAACGTTCTGACCTTGTGGGGTCTTTGAATTCTTTGGAACAAAATTCTTTGCTCAATTATTTCTCTGTATCCAAAAAAAAAGGAGTGAAAACAAAGAGCTGGAATTTTCTGAAGGGTGCCTTAAGTCTAGTAATGCAGGCCTTAAGTCTAACAAGGTTAAGAATCACCAAGTTAGAAATGAGGCAGGTTCAAGGGAGGTACAGTGATACAGTTGGATGACTACAGGACTAATGAAATAACACCTTTTGATTATTTTTGCCTAGTTGGTTCTGTTTTTATACACACTACATGATATAGTTAATTAATGCACATTCTAACACAGTTATATTTGTTTATGCTTTAATCTTAGCCCTATGCCCCTACAATATTAGTAAATCCGCTTCCCTCTTTTTAACTGGAAAAAATTGTGTTGCATTATATATGATGATGTATCATACCATCTGCACCTCCCTTCCAAAATCCTAGATCTGACCATGGTTAGAGAGAAGAGGTAGGGCTGCTTTCCCCCCAAATAGAGTTTACTTGGTCTTCAGGGCAGAATGACTCCGGTTATTGTATTTCTCTCAGGGAAAGCCACAGATAATGACGGAGGGTAAAGGAATAAAATCCAGGTCTCAGACTCCAAAGATCTAGAGGTTAACCCATTCTAGAAGCTACAACTCGACTGACTTTAGGGGATAGTCCAAGCAACTATACAAGGCTGGGCATCCCAGGTAAATGGTGTCTTGGGAAACCCAAGGCAGATACTCTTCAAATTCCTGTCAGCATTCCCTAATTACCAAATTATATTCATTCTATTAGCATCCTAATATTATGCATGCCAGTATTTTTTTGTTTTGTTTTTTTCATTTCCCCCTCAATCAGGTAAACCAAAGAAACCTTTTTGCATGATTGCAGAATTGTGTTTCCTGGAAACTATAATTAAGAATTATTAACTAACTCCCACTTATCATTTATATTTCTCCCTAATTTTTTCTTTCCACTCTATGCCTATAGGATGCACCTAAGTAAACAAAGCAAAAAAGAAGCACAGCTGAGTATAAAACATATTTTTTTTTACTTGAAAAGCCAGATTCTCTCCTGTTCCAAGATGCCTTTAGTGTAGGAGAGTGAGATGCATCAGGAAACTGACTATGGCACCCCAATTGCTAGAATGCTTGAATAGTGGTCTTGAGTTCAGTTAGTGCAGTTTAGGATTGCCTTACCTTGTAACCTGGCTATGGTCCCTGTATTAAATAATATAGATGAGTACATTTTATATAGTATTTAGAAACCATATTATGCAAGTCAATGTATTGTCTTTTAAAAAAAAGAAACTCATAATGGCAATTATTTTGCTGAGTTAAAAATATGGCACAGGTACTGAAATGCTATTGGATTTGCTCATATAGATTTAGGAAATCGTTGTTTTTGGCCTTTACCTGCTCACATGGTTGACAAGGCGTGTCTGTAGGAGAAGATCTCTTCCTGGTAGGAGGTTGTCACAGATTAAATGTTGGTTGGACCGCACAGCTACTCCATGGCATACACAGAGAGAGCACAAGACATCTAAAACCTATAAAAGAAATTCAGTTCGCTACCAATTTTTTCATATTACATTATTAGAAATCAGCAAATCTGCACATCAGCAAAAAGACTGATACCTCATCTTTTTGCATGTGATGCAAACAGAGAAGCCCAAATGAACCCTTTATCTTATTAAGAAGATATCTGCAACCCCTTTTCATGCAAGTTTAATTTTAAATATTATTATATTATTAAATAAATAACGATTTCACTTTGACTAGAAACACCGGGCTTCTCTTATTTACTTAAGTTTATCAAATTACAGTTAAATTATCAGTACTATCTTGCATACCTTATGGTTTCTTCCATGTTTGTCGAGAAGGCATATAATTGATTTAATATGTCCTTCCTTAATAATGTTTAGAGCTTCTGGGCTTTCCACCAACACACAGTGCAAAACCTCTAGAATTCCTGAGAACATAACAAACAATAATTGTTTATTGGTTTTATAGCATCTTAACTGTGCACAGAAACTGCATTTACCTACAGTAAACTGTTTTTAGTATACTGTGAACAAAAGCAAAAAGAGGTGTGTGGATGTTATTGATTCCTCACAGAATAAGTGGATTAAAGCAAAACTGGACAGGAAAACAGTGGACTTTGGTCCCTGAAGAAGATGTGCTCAGTATTAAAGTAAATGCTCAACCAAAAACAGCAGTATGAAAAATTCCCTCTGATTGAAAAGGACAAAGATGTCTTATGTAGGTACAACACATGGAATATGCTTATATATTTTTAGTCTTTTCTATTTTCTTACAAAAACAGATTCTCTGCAACATTTTTGGTCTCTTTTAAAAATTTGCAATTAACAAGGGACCAAATTTGGAATTCTGAACCCAGCCCAAAGCTGAAGTACAGACAGATGTGAAATTCTCAGCAGAGCAGCATGCATCTTTGAGGGAACCTGCTAGCTCTCCAGGAGTAAGATGCACAGAAGCACTTCATTCTTTCTGCATATATCATTGCTAAGCAGGGACTGAACACTGACAATGTTAAGAAATACAGTCAGCATGAAATTAAGACACTTGAGGAATCACAAAACACTAAATCACTTGTAGACTCCCAATTAACTGTAATTACCATCCCAATAAAGCAGCAGTATTGCCATTAAGAACCATTTGATTTAAATTGGTTCCCTACGATGGTGCTTTAAGATAGGATCCCATGTATACTTGGTCCAGCCTCCGCTGCTTCTGGGGCCTCCAGATTTGGCAGAAACAAGCATCAGGGATGCTGTTAATTGTCATCGGCTACTGCTGTTGCTGCCACCGTGACAAAAGTCACAGTACTGAGGGCAGGACTATTAAGCAGCTTTGATGTAGAGATCTGTCCTTCAGCCTCTTCCCTTGATTCCAACCCATGGCACCAAGGACTCATGATGATTCTTATTAAGTTACTGATCTTGTGCTTCATGACACACTTCCTCTGAAAGAGGGGCAATGGTAATGTCATAGTAACTATTCTCACTCTAGTATGGAAGTAAGCATCAGTCAATATTTCTCTGCAAGATC
This sequence comes from Alligator sinensis, assembly GCF_000455745.1. NCBI lineage: Eukaryota > Metazoa > Chordata > Crocodylia > Alligatoridae > Alligator > Alligator sinensis. The sequence goes on along the minus strand of NW_005841854.1, from coordinate 3,035,139 downwards.
AGCTTGATTAGAGACATTAGGATTTTTCTTGTTCTAAAATCACATGGAGTAAGGGAAGGAGGAACCAGACATTAAGTCAGAACATATGGAAAGAGAAGGCACCATGGAACTTCCAATATCTTTGACAATCAGAAAGCAGAGCCCCATCATGTTTGGTATTAGAAAAGGAAAGGAAAAAACCCCTATGTCTACTTCTAGAAAGGAAAAAAACAGTTTGTGACCTCCTAGAAACCAGAAGTGAGGATATATCATTTTCAGAGTAACCAGGAAGAAAGGGTCCTACCGATTCACCTATCATCAGTAAGGGCTCTTATCACCACTCTTTAGCTGCTACATACCCACCTCCCAAAGAACAGCAGAACGTCACCAGCCCTGTACAGACAAGAGTATCTCACGCATTCCCCATCTCATATAGTGTGCAATGAGCTTATCCAGCAATGAGCCAAATACACCACCACTTCATTTACCCTCTCAACATACTGTATTTATGCAAGATGATATGCACTCCTCCCCCCCACCCCAAAAAATGTTGCTGATAATTGGGGGTGTCTTAAATGAGAAAACAAGCCTCTCAGAGAAGAGAAGTAGAAGGGCTCAGTCATGCAAAACCTACACTGCCTGGCCTGTCTTCTCAAGCCAGTGGGCAGCCAGCAGTGCTTGCCGAGTCAGCTGAGGGCCCACCAGGCTGGAGAAGAGGGGCCAAACAGTTCAGCTCCAGCCGGATGTGGCCCTCAGCTGATCCAGCAGGCACTGCTAGCTGAGCTGAACTGCTTGTCTGCTGTTCTCAAGCCAGGTGGGCAGCCAGCAGAGTCTGCCACATACTGCAACTACGAAGTTAACAGAGCAGCCACAGGTTTTTGCCCCTGCCATCCCCAGCCAACGACAGATGCTTGTTTAGCCTTAAAAAGGCCATATGTAACAGTATGTTCAAGGAAAGATCAAGATGTTTTTAATTCATTCCACCTTCCAAAAACAAAGTGTGTGCCTTAATCAGTGGGCCTGTAGCAAGTGAGAAACTGCAGTATCTCATTCTATGCACAGCCAAGAGAAAAAAAAACAAAAAACAAACAAAAAAAAAAAAAAAAAAAAAACTTATAAATGTTTTCTCTGTCAGAAGCCCTGAACTGTACGTGAACCCTGGTAGGATACACAGAATACTTTGCATTAAGAATATGAGGCATATTCTACTCAGAGATATTAAAACTTGTTCATGTAAACAGATGCACACACTTAAAAAAAAAAAACTGTCCTTACAGTTAAGAATAACTTGAGGGACTAAGGGTCACAGTTTCTTTGTATCATTATATGAAACAGTCTTTATCACTGCATTTCAAAAAGATGACAGGAAAGATTTAATAAACTTAACACTACCCTTTAATTTCTCTCTTATAGCTATAATATAATTAATAATGGGAAAACGTATGCAAATCTATGCAGAGAGACAGAATGGCATTCAATAATTTCAGATAAATTAGACATAGAAACACGTTGTTCTAGGATATACTCAGTATTATCCATAGAATATTCTTTCCTAGTGGCTCCTGGTACATCTGATTCCAGAACTCAACATTTTCATGCCAGGGTAATAGGCGACTCAATAAAGATCAAGTTGCCACCACCTACTAATAGTAAGATAATATCACTTAGATTGTGGTTCATCTTCTGAGAAAGTCTTAAAGCATGATTTCTCCCCAAAAATGATTCTGAAAAACTGAAATCAGAGAAAGATATTTTCAATATTTCAATTCATTCCATCATACCAAACATAATGCTGTCAGGATATCATTTGATCATATAATTACAGTTTAAACCAGGTTCACTTGCTTCATTCCATGAACGTCTTTTTCAAAACCATATTTTAAAAATGTTCACAGAATGAAGCAAGTGAACCTAGGTCAATCTCTAATTATTAGGGCTGTGCAAAGCTTCAGTCCCTGATTCAATTCGGTGGAGATTCAGCCTTATTCAGTGGCCGAATCTCCAAATCTGAATCAAATCAGGAGACCCTTTAATCTCTCCAAATGGAAAATCGGGACCCTCCGAATTGATTCTGAGAGATTTGGAGATTCAGTCATAGACACAGCTTTAAATGTTTTTTCTACATACCTCTAGGTAGCAGGGGCTCATGAATGCTGTGATGCTGGGGTGCATGGAGTGTCCCACAGAAGTGCAGGGGGCTCCCCAGGGCGTTCAGCAGCAGACCCGGAAGTGGAGGAGAATCACTTCTGGTCCACTTCTTGGTCCACCGGGGAGCACGCTGGGCCCCCCACCCCCACACCCCTCTGGCTTGGCAACTGGTGCCTCCTGGGTCTGGGGTGGCACCCAGGGTCCCCCTGCAGCCGATCACTGAGCCAGGGGGGGAGCACATGGAGGGCATCCCCACACTCCTTTGGGATGCTCCATCCACCCCAGCATCGCAGCAATCATGAGCTGCGTCTGGTACCTCAAGGTATGTAGAAAAAACTTTTAAAGTTGTGTCTGTGTCTGAATCACTGATTCTCTGAATTAGCATTGAATCTTCAGATTTGGATTCGGCCAAATCAAATCAGGGACAGGGATCCAAATCAACGAATCAAATCACTGTCCCTGATTTGTCCTGAATCCAAATCCAAATTGAATAGGGCCCACTTCACACACCCCTACTAATTATATGGTCAAATGATCTGCTGATAGTATTTCTGCAAGTACCATGCCTCATTCAGTGTGCAGGATGAAAAAAGTGGAGTGAATGGGGACAGAAGCCCAACTAAGCATAACATAATAGTGTTTGGGTTTTTTTCCTTTTAATAAAGAAAAGAAAAAAAGAATGGTGAAGGAAGAAATTTTGAAGAATAAATGAATGACATATGCTAAAACAAGCTGCTACACCCAAAGGCCACTTTTCTAAATAACAATGTATTACTATAGCAGCTGCATGTACACAACTGTTGGATCTTCAAGCCTTCCAGACCCCTATTTCTTCCCAGGAGCAAGTGTCCTATATTCGTAAAAGAGAAATTTGAACGTACAAGTTGGCCACACATCTATTGAAATACGATGATTTGTTTGTAATAAAAGCAGCTGGACCCATTCCTCTATTTTAGGGCCTGCAGAATACTGATCCAAGTGAAATGTATTTAGTCCCATCACACTTCCACTTAATATAAACATAAATGCATAAAATATCATGGAAATATATCCAATGCAAATTCCAAGGTTAGGTCATTACTTGTTACACAGAATCCACGGGTTGAGAGAGAGCTTAAGACTAGGTAAAGACATTCAAAAGCCAAACGCAGAATCAATCTAAGTAGCACGGTTTTCTGTAAGCGGTGTAGTTTACATCAGTAGTGAACAGAACGCACATTCGCCCTTTGAGGGGTGGGGGCAAATCTTAGGTGGTTCCACCATTTTTAAGCCTGTGTGTACCAAATCTCCGTTAGCAGTATAGACCGGTTTTGTGTGTCAAACTTATGTTCTGTTATGGGTATAGACTGGTTTCTGATCACTTATACTAGTAAAAGTATAACGTCTGGACCTGGCAAAAGGATCACTTAGACTTGTCCAAGAAACAACATGAATTCCTAAATTACACCTATCAAATGTTATTAAGCTCCTGCTTTAAAATCTCCAGTGAAGGAAATTCCACAATTTCCCTAAGCAGCTTGTTCCACTGTCCTGCTGTGGCCACAGTAGGGAGTTTTTCCTAAGATTTAAATCTACTTTGCTGCAATTTAAATCCATTGCTTTGGAGCCTACTTTCTGCAGCCTGGAAGCAGAGTTATTCTTCTCCATCTTTATGACCTTTCAAAATATATAAAAACTGCTATCATGTCCCTCCTCAATCCCCTTTTCACCAAACTAAATATAACTAGTTCATTCAGCTTTTCCTCCTACAGTTTGCATTCTAACATCTTTGTCAATCGCCTCTGCATCTTCTCCACATCCTTCCTAACATGCACAACTCAGAACTACACACAATACTCCAGGCCGATGCCTAACTAGCTCAAAGATGAGAAGTACCATTACCCCTCATGTCTTACATACAATACTTCTGTTACCACAGCCAAAATTGTCACTGAATCACACTGTTGACCCAGGCTGAGTCTGCGATCCACTAAAACCTCTAGATCCTTCTTAGTAATGTGCTACCTAGGTATTTATCTCCCATTCCTTGTTTTAGCATTTGATTTTTCTTCCATAACCATATGGTAGATGGAAAAAAACATTTTGGGGTGAGGAGGGGTGCTGAATGTGTGCATGTGTCCACCCCATACCTGCTGCAGCTGCTGGAAGCTCTAGGCTGGACTGCCTTGTGGCCTTACTGCTGCCCGTTCTGGGGTGGCTAAGCCCCGTTAGCACCCCCCTTCTGCCACCTATGTCCATAAGTGCAGCAGATGACAGCTGATAGTGTTGAATTTCATTTTGTCATCAGTAGCTTAGTTCTCCAATTTAGTTTCATTCTGAATTTTACTTTCATCACCCAAAATTTTTGCAACCACTCCGTTTTGACATCTTCACCTACACAAACAATGGTATAATACAATCAGGTTTTATTAGTCTTGGAGAGAGAGGGTTTATTTTAATGGTTCCTCAAGTAGCTAAAAGAGAGGCCTTCAAGCAAAGCAATTTTCACTCAGACACATTAATTGAGACAGACAAAACTAGGCACTTCAAGAAGTCATCCAGACCAACACCTTACTCAAGGATTTTCACTCTCTAAACTTTTCCAGACAAGTGTTTATCTAACCTACACTTTATAACTTCCAACAGTGGACAGTCTACAGCCTCTTAAGAGAAAATCTGTTTTAGGGTTTAACTACTCTCATAGTTCTTCCTGCTATCCAAAGTCTCCCTATGAATTTAAATCCATAACTACATCTTCTGTCTGGTGCAGATATAGAACAATTGAACACTCTTTACAACAAACCTTTTCTGCATTTGAAGACTGCTATCAAATCCCTCAAGTCCTCCCTGGAGTAAGTAATCCCAGTTCTTATCACCTTTCCTCATATATTCTGTTTCTTAGACCTTCAATTATTTTTATTTCTCCTCTCAGGACTCATTCCCATTTGCTCATGTCTTACTTGAAGTTCAGTGCCTAAAGCTAGATACAGTATTCCAGGTGAAGCTTAATCAAGTACTGAATGAATTGGAAGAATCACTTCATGTGATTTAGATATGCCAATCTTCTGAAAACACTATTTGCTTTTTTTTTTTTTTTTTTTTTAAACAATAGTAGATTCATGACTTGTATTCAACCAGTGATCTACTAAAAACCCCAAATCCTTTCCTCTGGTGTTGCAACCTAGCCAGTACAAAACAGGAGAAACAGAATAAAAATGCATGTTTTAAAAATAATTTCTACTTTATTTACTCCAAAACAAGTCAGCTGTTTCCTGAAATCATTGTCTAGAGGGTAAGAGATTTTCAATTTACCATTTACACTTTATTATACTACTGTACCTTTAATTTCTTTTTTTTAAGTGTTAATTCCAGCTGGAGTTTAAGAGTGAGACGCTAAGATTGTCTCAATTTATGCACTGAATAAAAACTATAGCATTGGTGCTGCATTGATCACTATCTTCTGTGATGTTTCAGAGCAAAAGTGGCCCAGCCAACACCTTTTTAGTCAGACAAGTTCCCATTATTTGTGTTTTTATTTTTGCTTCAACAAAGATGTCAAGATCAGGACAAAATAACCATGAGTTCATTTTCCTGTATCAGTTTCTGGTGCATCTACATGTGGTGATTGTGTTTAATCTGATTTGTATACTGCATTACTTATATGCCTACAAACACATGAACAAACATACAAACAGTGTTATATATACTAATTTTTCCAATTCTACAGCAACTTTCATTTAGGAGCAAAAGAAGTTAAATATTAGTCCATATAAACCTTGCAACACACCCCCAACTGGCATGTTTGGGAAAAGTGAGGTACAGGATACACCTCCACATACTATGAAGCAAATCACTGAAAGGACAAGTCAAAGAAATAGCAACTGTTGCTTCTCAATTCTTCATTCTAACTACCAGATCCCTCCCTGATCAGGAAAAAAATAAAATGGAGTTTTCCTAGTATTTTTTGGAAGTCTTTAGTACACTATTTTTTACTTGAGTCTATCTCAAAACAGAAGCTGGCCCAGAGTATGGTAGCCTGCTTATTAATTAGTGCATCTTCTCATGAACACATAAGTTGAGTGATCCATACCCTATTATGTTACCAAGATTTATATGTAAATATATTAGCTTGATTTGATCTATTGTAACTGATTAAACTTTTGGCTAGTGCTGAGAAGCAAAAAATTAAATTGATTTTTTTAAGTTACTTTCCCCAGGTTGTACAAAGCCTTTGACTTGTCCTTTTAAAATACATAATCTATTTGAAAAGAAATAAAAATTAAATTAATAATGTGATACAGAAAATTAAATTATTTAAAGAAAGGGCTGAAAACGTTGATATAAGTTCCTCTGCACATCTCTTCACATCCACTGTAATTTCCATAAGCTCTACTGTTTATTCATTTAATAGATTTTTTCATTCAGAATTATACTACAGGTATTGATTATACCAGCACTTATGCTAACTGCTGAATTAGACTCAGGGCCTTCAAAGGGTATTCACCTGATAACACCAGAGATATATTAGACCAAGACAGTAAATTGAATTGTTTTTCTCTTCATATTGGCATGAAAAAAAAATTGCTTTTTATCATAAAGTGCTGAAAGAGCAAACAAACCAAACCACTGTTCAACCTTCTCTCTCACTGGCACATTTCCATGAACAGTGATTGCTCTCACTGACAGCAGGGTAGTATGCAAGCTAACTTTGATTAGAGGGAAACATCTGAATAATTTATCAAGATGTGCCCTATATGTATGCTTAGCATAGCAGAAACAGGTACTGATCTCTTCAGCTGGGTGAGTAACCCACCTAAGGAGAAAGAAAAGCAGCTTGGGATTCATAGAAATTTGAAAAGCATTCTTAATTAGAATATGAATACAATCATTTTAAAAACATTTATATTCTGAAACATGTTCAAAACCTTGTTTTTTATCATAAAAAAAAAATCAATCAAAAATTGATAATATTGAAGACCTTTCTGTTTGATCTGCCATAGTAACACCCTGTTGTCCTGTTCTATCCCAGAAACACCCTGAGCTTCAGTATGGTAACTAAGGATGTGGACAGATACAAGACTTAAACCATTTTAAGTAGTGTTTGAATTTCAGGCATCTGGGCATATAATCCAATTCATAGCTGCTATCTCCTGGAATGTTTCAAAAGTATATGTGGAAAATCAAGTATTATTTTGAAAAAGTCCTCCTTGAACCAGTTCTGTGTTGCATGCGGACACCCAGCTTTCCATGATTGGTTTCTGGTCAGCCCTCCAGGCATCTCACGTGGCACCACTCCTCACCCTCACTCCTACCCCCACTGCTGACCCCTGCACAGCAACTGGCTACTTTGGTAAAAAGCCAGAACTGCACTGCCCCAACCTGTATTGCCTGCATTTCACCCAGTCTGTGCCATGCCAGGCTGATTTGAATGGCGAGGGTGGTCAGATGCACAGGGAAGGTACCCCTGCTTCTGAGTTCCTGCAGTGTTGGGTGCTTTGTAGGGGCTTCCCAATTTTTTTGTAGTTTTTAAGCCACACTTTCCCCCAAGTTGGTGGCAACAAACCAGGCTTCAGGGCATCCTAGGCTGACTTGGGGGTTGCTAGGCAGATGGGAGGGCTACCCCAACTTCTGCATTTGCAGGGGCTGCCCAAGGTCTCTACAGTTTTTAAACAGCACTTTTCCTCAAGCCATTTCACTCAATTCCTGACAACTGATGCGGAAATCTTGGGCCACCCCACAAAGCACCCACAACTCCAAGAACCCAGAAGCAGGGGTCCCACCTCTGCCACCTGTCCCCTTACAGAAGCAAGAAAACTCTCTGAGGCAGGCAGGAGGAGTCACAGCAGGGATCTGCGTCAGGATATATGTCAGTTGGCCAGAATGTGCACCCTGTAACATAGTAAGAAATTTTTTTAGATTATCAGGAGTGACGATAAACCTAACATTGAAATCAAAAGCCCCGATTCATAGCAAGAGACAGTGCTTCATGGGAAACATTAATCCAAACATAAAGTAAAGATGATAAGATCTTATCATCTCCACTATCCAATTTTCTGAAATAGCCAGCCATTGTAAAGGGGCAAGCACAAGTAGTACAAACAGTTTTGCAGCAGAATTTCTTAGCAACAAAAAATATATTTTATTTCTGTTAAGCCCCTAGCACAATCAAACCGCACATAAAATGAGTACTGTTTTACACACTACTATTCTGCAATAACTGTATCAAAAAATCCTGCTTACGCAAAGCCTACCTACGTAGCTATTGAATACCACAGTTCTACAAAGCAACCCAACTGTTGTGTCTGGATGATCCAGTTACAGAGCAAATCCTGTGTTTATCTTGAGATTCCAGGAGCTAGAGGTACAATACCTTATTTCTGCAGCAGCAACTCCAAGCATATTCACCTAGATCAGGGGTGGGCAAAATGCAGCCTGCGGGCCAGATGAGGACCACCAGGCTATTCTATCCAGCCTGCAGGGCCCCTAAAAAAATTAGAAAATGTATATTTATCTGTCCCCGGCTGCCTGTGATGCGGCCCCCGATGGCTTGACAAAACTCAGTAAGCAACCCTCCACCCAAAATAATTGCCTGCTCCTGACCTAGATGATGCCTTCTGCAGAATCTCCAGACACAGCAAAGAGAAGCTGTACAATAGGCCAGAGAGGGGCTAACCAAGATTAGACAGAGAGGACATCCCTCCTTTGCTACAAGACCCATAGACAGGAAGGAGTGTGCATCCTGGGCCAAAGCAAGCACACCATCCCAGAATCAGAAAGACAAAATTCACCTCCCCCCAGTACCTGGGCCCAGGATTAACAGCAATATAGGGATAAATTAGCCTAAAATCTAACTTGAAGAATGGAAAATACATCCATAAATTCATGGGGGATTATTTGATTTAGAAAGGAAACCATGAAATGGATTGTAAAAAATAAGGAGGTTTAGGGTGGGTAAGTGGAGTCATGTGTGTGGTGGAGGGTGGGGGGGAGGAAGGAGGAATTTTGCATGCTTGGAGAACTTCCTGTGGGTTTTTTTTCAAAGAGGCTAATGCTAAAAGGTAAGGAAGAAGAGTTGGTTGGAATCTTTGTTGTTTTACATTGGTGCATCCTCCATCCCCCACTTCTTATGAGCCCACTATAAAATGCAGTATCTAATAGCATCACTGAATGGAAAGAGCCCATAGGTTCCAATATCCCATTCCAGTTCCCAGACAAAAGGAGTATTAGACTTCTAAATGTGGCAATCACTTACTGGCATCTGCTGGCAATGAGGAAAAATAAAACAGGTGGAAGTATTCTTGAAGAACTATTCATAGCAATTTCAATCACCCCCCCGCTGCATGGCTTGTCAATAGTTGGTAAACATTGTGACAGCTGATCCTAGCTCCAATAGGGAAGACTGTACTAGCACTGACACTGATTGTGAGTATACTCTGTTGGTGTCAGTCGGTACATCTCAGGGACAGAGGTAAGTGATGCATGTACATGTCTCATGATGAAGCTAAGGGAAATATAGACAAATTATTTGCCTTATTTAGCCACAAATATGTTTGCTTCCCTAGCTGATGATGATCTTTTGAAGGCTACTGAGGCAGCAAACTTAATAATTTTTTATCAAGCAACGGTCTGTGACTGACAGAGCTAATCAAGGCATTCGACAATGGAAGCACATCCTTGATGTATGAATATCAAATCGAAAGGCAGATGAGAACAAAGTGCCTGTGACATGCAAATGTCACCTCCTCATTTATTTTCAATTTTCTACCATCCTAAATGTCTGTTGAGCACTGTAAAACATGCAGGGCACAAGGGAAAGAATGTTCTCCTAGCATTTCTACATTCAGTTGTCTAAAGACTCCAGTACATATGAAGATATGGCAGAGAAGTAGTGTATTGGTGGGGTAGAGCATGGGGCAAAAAGTTCCAATTCTCAAAGGACATGTGTAATCAGTGAAAGGCACATTTAAAAGGCAGATGATTATGCTGCTGCCTATCCATAAAGCATTGTATTGTTTCTGCCACAATAAATAGTGGGTATTATATTATTTTTCATATTACCTCAGAATGCCACACAATAGCAGACAGCTCAAACAACAGGATCAGTGTACCTCCTACGCTCACATAAAAGAATAACAAGGACATTAAAACATGTGCCAAACAAATATACTTGGAAAGAAATCAAGTCACTTTTCCTACAATTGGCTATGAGTGTTCTAGCTGTTTGTCCCTTTTCAGCCTGCAAAGCTCCTGAGCCTTTAAACAGTGCAGATTATAGCACAACAGTGAGTAATGCCATTCAGAAAACATTCTTAATAAAAGCAGTTCCAAAAATACATACATATTTGTGTAAGAAAAGGACATGCTTTGAGAACAAGTACGATCATGGTCTGTATGTGTGCGTACGTACATACATACACACACAGGACCACAGATGTCCCAATTATTTGTCCACATACTGAAAGTATGACCAACACTTGACACCGGGCACATCTACATGAGACGCTTACCACACAGTAGACTAATTAGCTGCACAGTAAGCATCTCACATCTACACGTGCAGCCCTATTAGGCTGGAGTAAACTAATTTACTCCACAGCCACACACATGTAGACACTGCGCTGCCTGACTGGGGTGTGAGGGTGCTTCTGTCTGGGGGCTGCCTGCTGGCTAGCCCTGCACTGAAGCAGCCTTGTGCCCCAGCCAGCCCCTCCAAAGCAGAATGAGCCGGGGGTAGCAGCTGTGAGCCGACAGGCTGACCCCCCAGACTCTCTGCCAGACAAGGCTGCTCCACCCCGACTCAATGCGCTGCAGTCCCAGGAGCACATGAATATGTAGCAAAACCCCCAGGCTTTTCTTTTAAAAAAAAAAACAAAAGACAAAAAACTTAAAAATACATTCCCTCCCCTTCCCCAACAGTTTCTGACTTTCCCTCTGCCCTCTCAATTCCTTATAAGTAATTATAAGTAGACATAGGTAAGCTAAATTCTTGTATGCTGTTATTGTAATAAGCCCCTTTTTATATTGTAAATAATGTTCTGTTATGTTTGTATGGATTTTTATTGTTTTATATTGTATTATATTGTATTCCTATCATTTCTGCATCGATTTTTATGGTTTCATATTAATATTGTATAGTTTAGGCCTGTGTCTGTAAAGTTAACCAAAGTAATTTCAAGTAATGTCAAGTTTCCATTTTGTAATGTCAAGCCTCCATCTTGTGTCCCCTGCCCTATACAATAGGGCATGCCCTGTTGTATAGTATGTTGCAACGGTGACTCATACCTACCCCTCCTATGTGAATTGGTTCCTGAATGAATGGGAATGAATGAGGGTGCTTGAGGCATAATGGTAGCAGGCCTCTACTGAATGACCAGTAACAACCGGACCATCAACTCAATGACCCGACTACTGCTTTGCATTGACTCACCCAGGAACCACAGACCTCACCCAGGAACAGAGACAAAACCCAGCATTTGAAACATAAAGAACCTACAGGAACCAAACATTTGGAAGACAAAGACCCTACAGAAACCAGCAACCCCACCATTGTGTCCCACCAGACATTGAGGACACCTGGATCTCCATGTATGCATCTGAGCAGGACTAGCCCTTGCCTGGGAACGTACTTCCCACAGGAGACACAGGTAGCCCACCCCTAGGGGTGGTAAAGTGTGACCTCCTTGGGACACCCTCTCCATCTGGACCAGCACTACGCCATGCCACCTATCCACCCAGAGGCCCTGCCAGCGACCCCGCCTCTGGACAACACCTTGCTAAAGACGACCCTGACTGGCCATCAAGGATCGATTCTCAGGCTGGGAATAGGTAGCTATCACCCACCTTCTTCCTCCAAGCAAGGGACCTGAACTCTTGCTCTACATACTTGGACCTCAAATCCTTCTATTAATCCTTTTCTTTTCTGCTACCATTGTACGGGGGTGGGAAGCATGAACGTTTGTGCATGTGTGTGGGAACCAATAACTTTGTGGGGCTGTGTAGTGTGTGGCCTGTTTAATAAAACAGTTATTTACAAACCCTGAGTTGGGTTTTTGTCTTACTGACCTCCTGGCCCTGCTCCAATCTCTGCTCTCTGCCCCTCTAACCTTCGTTCTCTCTTTCTCTCTCTCTCTCTGCCATCTTGGCTCCCTCTCTGCCACCTCCAAAACCCCAGCTCTGCTCTCCTCTAAACTCTGACTTTTACCACCACTTCTGCCCCACCACCCCTTTACCTCTTGCTCCACTGTTCCTCCTTGGTGCTGCCTGGGTTTCCTCCCCCAGCTCTACCACCTGCTCTGCTGTCTCCAACCCTGGCTTTTTCCCCTCGCTTCCACCCCAACACCAGGTGACCCCGAGTAACCCTGGGGCCAAGTGATCCAAGTAACCCCGGCACCAAGTGACCCCAAGTAACCCCAAGTGCCCCCTAGTTTTAAGACACACAGCCACCACCAAAGTGCATGTGAATGTGTGTGTGAACCCATAGTGTCATATGTGTAGCTTGTGTGTGTATATATAATTCTGTATCATACCCTCCTGTCTAACAGCACAATATTGAGATCCCATGTGTTGATCTGGCGTGTGTCAAGTCAACAAAGACATGCACCTGGAAGCAATAAACTCCAAAGCGATAAGCTCCGGAGTTTATTCACAGGCATAAATATGCATCTCTAGATGCACCCACTGAGTGTTGTGCCAATTTACTTCCTATCCTGAAGTAACTTATAGGTCCTACACACCTCTCAATGCTACACTGCTTCAATACTATTGCTGATCTCCCTGCTACTGCTCAACTCATATGGAGTGCCATTATGAGTAAACCTGAATATGCCATTATATGTGCTAAAATAAGACCATCACACAAAAAATGCCATAATTTATTAAATAAGTACATGTCATGTTTCAGGTATTTAAGCACAATAATCCTGTTATAGACAACTGTAATATAACCTATATATATATATAAGACATTTCTTCATAACCCAACCCCATGAGTGTTTGGAGTAAATCTTTGTGCACGAGGGTTAATCTACCTTCTAATCATTTATCTTGTCTCATTGAACTATCATGCTTTAGAAGCCAAATTGCACCCAAAAGCCTAAGTTAAAAAGGTTAATATGATGAAGTTAACCAAAAGTTAGAAAGTATCAGAATTAGTTTCCAATACAGTTTCAGTGCTGATTTCTGGTGCGTAGATATTATGACAGTCTTTAATTGCATGGACACACACTACTACTTTTTCCAAAGGGCTAGGCTTCTTTTTTTCCTATTATCAGTTTAAAAATCAAATTTCTAAACAACTTGTCAACAGCTGCAGACCAAAAGCAGTTGTGGCTATCCTTTGCTAATGATGAATGGCTTTTGCCATTTGTGCAACTTGTGCTTTGGTGATGGGAGGAAATGTGGGCACAGACAGTTTAAGCAA
>NW_005841854.1:3000347-3021597 GCF_000455745.1 Alligator sinensis | reverse complement strand
AAAATCAGAAGTTTCAAGGTAAAAAAGCACTCCATGTGTATATCTTTTTCGATTTGTTTTTATCCGTTTTATCCCTTTCTTAATTAAGGGAGTTGAAATAAGCACATCAAACACCTTTGTCAGGGAGAAGAGATATTTAAATTAAACTCTGTGCTCCTATTTGTGAGATAATTTAATAGACTAGTGCACGCAAAAAAGTGTTATAAGAAAAGACAAAGACCTATTACACTGATTACTTCTAATATAGCTTCCCTAGTTCACCTGATTCTTTTAAGTTATTCATTAAAGAACTCATTATCTCAGATCAAACATATTTTGTTCCATTTTGCACATGGAAGTAGGCTTGCGCACAACTAAAAGTGTGAAATAAATTACCATAAAGAAAGTGGATATTAAGGTATATATTATTTTCTTATGATAAATAGTTTTATCTAAACCAGTGCACCATGGATAAAACTACAAGTGAAATAGAAAGGTTATAGTATTTTGTATTTATTTTGTCATATAAGCAAAGCATTTCAGTTGAATATTGTGGCTGTCAATATGAAAACCATCCATGGAAAACAGTCAAAACTTTATCTTAAATGGACTTAGTGACTCCTCCCAAAATCCCAGTCCCCGGATGCTACCACCCAGCTACCAGGAAAAAAGTCATCCCAGCACATTATCAGGGTAAGCAGCAGCAAAATTTAAAAATTTATATTTAAAACAAAAATCAGTTTTTACAGCAGCAACTTAAAAGAGAACTTAAATCATCAGTTCCTAAATCAACAAACTCACTTCTGACCACTGACATAGGATACATTGCACAAAAAAAATCTTAATATGGTATTTGTCTATCATCCATCTACTGAATCAAACTGAACAAGGTAGAAACCGGCAACAAACGAGACATTTTTCTATCAAACTTTTAAAAACCGTAGCTTGATAATAAGCGAATCCTATTTTTTTAAAAAAAATCAGTGGGAGCCACATTTTGCAAGTGAAATATGTATCTTTTAAAGTGGTCCCCATATTCCCAGGGCATATTAAACTTATAAAATACTTACCTTGTAATATTTACTTTAGCTTATATCAAGCTACCCATATCAATGGAAACAAATTACTTACCTGGGAAAACTTCTACACATATTGTTTAAGTCCATGTAAAATATGCAAACCAAGACCAAGATATTTTGAGGATATGAAAAAATAATTAAAATATCAAAACAAGAACTCAACATCAAATTTAAAATAAGACTTCATTTGACTTTAAATATGCTGACAGAAATAACTATCCCAATATTCAAAGTCAAAAGATTGAAAAATGAATGCTTTTTGACACAAAAATGGGGATCCAATAGTTTGAGCCATCTGACAGCCTTACATTTAATGTGCATGTTATCCTGGAAAACAACATACAACTTCTGAAAGTATCATACACTACAAGTGCTACTTTAAAAACAGAGGTTTGCTGTCATATCATGCTGATTAGAAGCTATTCATGTGCCAAAGCATTTTGAAGTAGTTTGTATATAACTGAGAGTGTCTTTTCATAAGAAAGCTACTTTCCATATAGCTCAACGGAAAAATCTTTACACATAAAGATAGTGATTTCTGTATAACTTTCTGCAGTGATATAAATTCACCAGTGTCTTTGAGTTGTTGGATGAGTGATTTGAAGTCTATAAACCTTGGGAATGCCTCTAATCTGAGTCAGTACAATAACAAAGGTTTTATAATCATGTGAGAAATGTGAGAATTCTTTAAGCCTTTAGAAAATCTTCTTTCCTGGCTAAGTGAAACTAAATCAGTCACTAGATAGGAAATCTACAAGGAAAATTCAAATATTATAAGAAGTGCATTAATGACTCAGAAGGTGGCACTCTTCTCCATATCACAACTAACCCAATGCATTCTTTCAAGACAGAGACAGAAGGCAACTGATAACAAAAAGGCAATCTTTTAGATGAGCTATATTTATTAGAAGTAACAGAAGCATTTTTCACAGGAGCAATGGGTATATTTTGACTCCAACTATAATGTATATAATTTGTTAAATGTTATATAGTTACGTGTGTGCACGTTTACTGCACTAACACAGAGAGAATGAACATACTTAAAAGACCACCACAATTATTTAAGAGAGATACACAGTATAAATATAAGGCATCTACTATTATCTTTAGTTTGACTGAATTTCTAGAACAAATGCAGATTTTGAAAGGAAGGGTTAGGTACTAGCACTGGAGATTTAGATGGTGAAAAGGGCATCTTAAAAAGAAATGCAAATGGAAAAGTAACACTTTAGATTTAGATCTTGTTTGCTCGTATTGCAGAATGGCAATGATAATATAACCAGATGACAAGGCTCAGATGTTTATTTTTAGTCCACATTAAATACCAAATCAGAGAGACTCAAAAAGAAACACTGAATTCCAATGTTGATCAAAGGATAACACTGTGATGGGTAGAAATATGAGTTTCATGACGTCAACCCATCCTCTTATAAGCACACATGACCCTACTCAAGGGAAAAGATAAAAATCTTCAAAATAATATGATTAAATAAACACTTTGTCAATTCTGCATAAGAAAAAAAACTGGCAAAAACAAGTGAATAGATTACTGAGGAACATACCAGAGGAGGCTTCTAGTCTTTCTAATCTGCTGATCAACCAGTCAAGAGAACCAGAAAATTGAGCACAGTTCTTGCGATTCCCTCTAATCAGAGCCGCTAGTATAAAAAGAAAAAACAGAAAAAAGGAATCATAATTATTAGATTACCTAGATCAATTAACAGTTTTATGAATTATGGGGTGAACCATGACCCAGTCAATCAACTGGATGCAATTATCTCTATTGAAGTAAAGTTTGTTGGATTCCAGTGCCATCAAATTAAACTTCATTTTAAGTATTTCACTTTATCTAGAGCAGGAGTTGTCAACCGGGAGTACGCATACCCCTGGGGGTACTTAGAAAAGCACTAGGGGGTACACATGGGTGGGTGGGGACAGAGCACCACCATCTACCACTCTGCACCGCCGCCTCCCAGGACCAGGGCCGGGAAGAAGAGGGCAGCAGGTCCCCTCTGTTGGCCGCACAGCTGCCACTCAGCCAGCTGGCCAGATGCAGTGATGGGGGAGCTTGCATACAGCGGTGGGGGAGCTTGCATGCAGCTGCCACCACCACCCAGCCCCGCCGCTGTGTGCAAACCCCCCGCCCTCCCCCCCACTCCCTGCTCTGCCAGAAGTGTATCCAGAAGGGGTACACTCCTTAAAAAAGGTTTAAAATCCCTGATGTACAGCTAATGATTGCTTCCATAGATGCATTCTTAAATATCAAGACTCTGTTTCAACATCATAAAGTATAAGTCCGCTGCTATTGTCATACAAATTTCCCTGGTGCCTTGCTGCTCTACTGATACGTACTGATAGGAGAGACTGGGAAGGGTGGATGAGAACACAAACATACAGGGTGACTAAAATTTACCTTGAACTGGTACAATCAACAGAATACACAATTTAATGTTCAGGAAATGATAGTTAGGCTTTTGGACAAGGCAGTGAGAAGGAACAGAAGGAGGTTGTAGAAGCCCTGCCTTTAGTTGAAAGCAGAAGGACACTCACACTGTATGCATTGCCAATGGGTTTTATTGACAAAAAGCTTCTGACTCAAGTGCATTAGACACACACACATACCAGTAGCAAATATGTATTTGTACAGCACTCACAAAAGAACCATTTTTTCTACCTAAAAAGAGTGTCAGGGATGAACATTTCCCTCCAGTGCGTGGAACAGTACCAATTCCTGTCCTTGTGCCAGCTTCCCTATACAAGTCTGCCAATGCATGATTCTTCACCTGAAACCACCTTACCTATTTTGTACAGAAGAAATTATTGAGCATGCCGAGAGGCAGTATGGTCAACTGGCTGAGGAGACCTGCATTTGGATGTAGATCTGCCATTAGTTCACTGTATGATGTTGGAAGGTTACTGAATCATCCCCGTTTCTCAGCTGCTTGCACATGTTTCTAAGCACTTTGGCAGTTACAGACAAGAAGTCCTAAGCTTTACTGTTGTGCTTATTAATCACGTTATATTGCTTTAGGATTGTTTATGTTAATTTGTTTACATTAAGAACTATGTTTTGTCTTCCAGGCTTGTGACCTCAGTATGATGTAAAGCTAAGTCTGCAGAGGTTAAAAGCCAGTATACCACCAAGCTATCTGGTGGCATGGGGAAAAAAAGAAACCAAATACCTAATGGTCTGTAGGCAATCTATGTTTCTTTATTATCATGTAACAAACTCACTGTAAAAAATAATGGGCCTACTAAACCCTCATTTATAAGCAGTCCACTGAATCTGTTGATAATTTTACTGCAGGTCAGGTAAACAGCACAACTGATCAAGAAGCATAGAGACAGGCTTGGGGACTGTTTTGGCAGTAATAAAAAAGGTACATAAGCCAGCACTTAAAACAAAGATGCAGAAGAGAAGCATCTCTAATGTTACAGAATTTCTTAAAACATGAGATTGCATCTTCCACCCAGAAGACAAATCCCTTGCATATTATATGTTATTTAATGGGTCGGTCTTAGTACCAAAGAATTGTGTGGCCATATTTTAAGGAGTTAGTCAAGTATCTCTACTACACATTTAATTTTTGTATTCAACATGCTACTTACGGATAAACAAATTCTTCAGTGTAAATTAATTCCTGTTTTTTAGATGCTTACACAATGGGAAAATGATAACTGCTGCTCAGGATGGAAACACTTTAGGAAAAAAAAAACCTCTCTCTTAGGTATCTATATTATCTTTCTCTCTCTCCCTGTTTATAAAAAATGGGGACCATAATGTTTCTCAGCTACACAGGGATTTTGTGAGGATAAATACATTGCAGATTGTTATGATGATATCTTTTATGGGACCAACTGTATAGCCGGGAGGGACACAGACAAGCTTTGGGATACCACTGTACCCCTGGTCTCTGAAAGAAAAAAGCAGACACAGCACAGCTAACCAGCAGGTAGAACAAAGACTTGTGTAAAACTCCAGGATACAAGATATACTCAAAACAGGGTATGATATCAGATAACTAATAGATAGGATGCATGCAGTAGAAAGGATAACCTGACAAGTGCAAGAGCAAGACCATTTAAGAGAGTTGTTATCACCCACTGAGTACAGAGCATTTAGCAGGGATAAAGTAATACTTGCAAGTATGGATATCATCAGCATCTACAGTAATATCCCACATCATAAAGGCACAGCTGCCTGCCTAAACTACCCACAAGAACATGGACTACACTCAGATTTGAAACCACAACATATGTACAAATGCACAGCATATGCACTTCATCCTCACCCACAACAACATCACACTCAATAGCCAACACTTCCTTCAAATGATTCCCTCCCTCCCTCACGCAATATGTCAATCACTTATTGAACCACCTGGAGGAAGAATTTTAGAAAACTGCACCACCAAGATAAAAGTATACCTGGAAGATAGAAATGATATGTGTATCATAGGAACTGATCACCTGGACTTGTTTATTGACTTCTACCACAGGTTTAACAACAACAACCCCTTCAATCAAATTCTGTCTGTAGTACTTACTTCTTCACTAATAAATTTTCTAGATACCATGACCTACATCTGGGATGGCACCCTATAAAACACAGAATAAAAAAAAACCTCATGGACCACAAAGCCAGCAATCATCCCAAACACAGAAAGAAAGCTGCAATCTATATACTGGTAATGGAGCACCTGACTATCTCTTAGAAGAATATTTAGACACCCTCCTCTGAACTGAACACTGCCTTTACCCAGCAATGACACTCCAGCAGAGAAGCAGTATCTTTAAAGAGCCACCCAGTTACCCTGAAGCAATTTACTACAAGACAAAAAACCCCACTGACCATAAATTCTTGGTTGTCACCTACTGTTCCACACGTGAACCAATAATAAGGATCATCAAACAATTACAGCCCACACTCAAAAAAAGACCAGACCTTAAGAGAAATATTCCCCTTTCCCTCTACTAGCTACCAGATAGCCTTCAGAAGCTATGCCCCCCACACAATGAAACCATCAGAATCCATGGATTCTACACATGTCCATCCCAGAAGGTGGTACACCTCATCTAGTGCACCAAATGACCCCATGAAAACTATGTGGGTGAAAGTAGGGGGGGAAAAAACTATGCACCAGAATGAATTGATCACGGAAAAAAGAATCCAAAATACTTTCTTTTTTCACTTCAGGAGTTGTACAAAGTAGTCAATTAGATAAGATAGAAGTCTGCTGGAGGAGAAGGACTGCCCTGTGGTTAAGTCATGAAGTGGAACTTATGAGGCCTGGGGTCTTTATCTGAGTCTGCCTTAAAATTTCTATGTGATATTGGATGTCATTTGATTTCAGCATGCCTCAAGTCTTTGCCTGTAAAATAGAGGCAATAATAGTTTGATACCTCAATATGTTACAGTGATAATTCAGTAAAATAGTGAAACTCATCTATTTTCTTAATTGTGGCTGCCAAATAGTTATAAAAGTCCCCATTCAGTGCCAGGAGCCAAGAAGAGGATCCTAGTGCCGAACTCAGAAGAGAATAAATATTGAACAGCTGCTCCTTTCCCAACCTATCACAGTGAACTGAGACAGGTGCCCTGTGGAAAATCTAGGATGTAATAACACGGTAAGGCTGTGTCACAATGTCTATCAGTACATATATATCTATGAATATTCACATACGTGTGTGTATGTTATCAAATAACCATCTTCTGCACATTGTGGACTACTGTCCCAATCTCCAACCTACATAAACGACAAGCACCCACTCCCTAGTTCTTTTCAGTTTTATTTCGCCAAATTTATTCTTAGAGAAAGAACTACAGTCTAAAACCAAAATCCCACAAACTTCTTCCTCATCCAGATGAGAAGGACAGAAAGCCTCCTAGGGTTGGCTCCATACTTGTTACCTTTTGCAGTTTTACTGTTCACTGTTCCTTTGCTGCTCCTCCCCATACACCCTCTCCTTTTTGGGGGGGGGAGTTCTCTTAAATGATCCAGCTGGAAGTGGGCCCTAATCAGTTTGCCCCTCACAGCTGAATGACCAGCCTTGCTCAGAACAAGGATAGATGCAGTCTGGGT
The DNA here is from genome assembly GCF_000455745.1 of Alligator sinensis. Lineage (NCBI taxonomy): Eukaryota > Metazoa > Chordata > Crocodylia > Alligatoridae > Alligator > Alligator sinensis. The sequence goes on along the minus strand of NW_005841854.1, from coordinate 3,014,456 downwards.
CAATCACGCTCTTTAAAGCACCAAATCATCATAATACATATGGAATACACAGCTCCAGTATTCTATAACATATATCAATCAATCACAGCTAAGAAAGAAGCCAAACTGTAACTAATTTATTAACCCAAAACAAAATAAATCACAAACTGCTGAAAGACCATTTTAGACTGGACATAAGGAAAAACTACTTTACCATCTGAATCTCCAGAGTCTGGAATAGACTTCCCTTAGAGGTGGTGCAAACACCTTCTCTGGATACCTTTAAGAAGCGTTTGGATGCTTAACTTGCCGGGGTGATTTGACCCCAGCTGACTTCCTGCCTCTTGGGCAGGGGGCTGGACCCAATGATCTCACGAAATCCCGTCCAGCCCTAATGTCTATGAAATCTATGAAATGCACTTTTGAGCATCTAAAATTTTTTACTAATTTAGGCAGATTCAAAAATGTTTAAAATATTTCAGAAATCTTGAAAAAAAATGTTTCAGGCATTTCTAATCAAATCAAAGAAAATTAAGAGTTAATGAAGGGATACTTCACTACACAGGAGAGTGATGGGTTAAGTCAGGTTCTTGGGAAATAAGAAGTGTTGGTAACATGCCCTCACAGGACCCTAAACCTCAGGTCTTACAATTTCTTGGCAAGTACCACTAGGCTACTGGACAAAAAGCAGCTAGGCTCTTCTCCTTCCTCCCTACTCGGAAATGGAGATGAGTTCTTCTTTCATATGACAAAATGGGGCCCATAACTTTATCTTTGTGCAATTTGGCATTTTTGTCGATTTGGGAGCTCCTGGTCATCAGAGACGTTACCAGGGATCACCATGTGGAAGTGGCTCTCATTGATTCCCATGGAGATGAGTAATGGATATAGATATCTTTGAGGTTTGTGATTGCTGCCTGGGGTGGAATGTCATCATAGCTAGTTCACAAATCGGTCATAGGGACAAGTGCCAGCTGCAGGCACTCTCCCTGTGTTGCTACAGGGGACAACTGGTAGTGGAAGCTGGATCACATCACCCAGCTGTCCCTCCTCCCTCCCCCCACCCCACGTGGATAATTCTAGCCCACAGCCAAAAAAGGTTGCCTACCCTTGCTAAAGAATGTGCCAGGATGCATTGCTCTCAATCTCCTATGCTGATACAGCTTCACTTTGCACAAGCTAGTTCTGCAATTACTGACAATAGAAGCAGATGTTGTCCCTGGAGCAGAATTAGCTGTGCTGGGATGTGCTCTAGCACACGACCTGCTTCAGCAGGTGACAAAGAGTCAAGGTATGGCAGCATGACGCATGCACCTGGCAACTCTCCTTCCAGAAGATTCCTGGGGAGCAGCTCTACAAGCAAGGAAACCCAGGCAGGCATTCACCTGGCTTCAGGGGCCTGATCCTGCAGGAGAATTCCTGGTACCTGCAGGATCATGCCTGAAAGATGCAAGAATACCTGCCTGGGGCAGCTGGAGAGCACAGACAGCTCCAGGCTGTCTGTGCTGTCCCACTACAAAGCAGACAGGTATCTGCTGGAAAAAACAAACAAAACAAAAAAAAAAAAAGGCAAAAATTGTTCCTATCTATTGTAATGACCATAATTTTGGGCAATTTTGGTATGACAAGGGCATGGATGTCTGTTTGCTTTGGCTTTGTGCCTCCATAAAATATTTTATGGAGGCACATAGGGGACATCTGTTTCGAGCCCAAGACACAGACAGGCAGATGAGGCGTAAATATACACCTGCTGGTGACAGTGTGTTCCTGGGCTTTGGAGAATGACGAAGCAAATCCTCTAAGACAAAGGAAGAATTTGACTCCATGCATCCCGCATCCTCAGTGAGTGCACTAACCACTGGCCTATTGAGTTAAGAAACCACTGCTTCTCCTTGTCACACACAAATAGATATTTTCATTTCCTTGGCTTCTATTACAAGTGCCAAAATCATAGCCATCTATTCGCAGATCAAATGAAAAGTTCCAGTTAAACCAGAATTTTTTTCAACTTTTCATTTCAGGAATTAAAAACTAAGCATTTATATTTTGGGTCCATATGCCATTTTCAGAGGTGGGGGGAGGGATTGTTTGTTTTAGTTTAAATGTCAAAGCAGAAACAAAACTAAGGCTAAAATCCCAAATCCATAAATTATTCATACAGCCCTAATAGCAATTATAAGCAATTCCAGCTATTATAAATAGCAATTGCCATAAAAGTAGCCATTTTGACTTCTGAAGCAGCTGCTTCAGAACTTTCAAACTTTTAGTCTGTCCATTTTATGCTGGTAGCAGTAAAGATGGAAAACCACACATTGATATTTAAATATTCAAGGTTGCATTTTATAAGTTTATAACAAAGAAGGAAAACAAATAGAATCATTCTGAGCAGTATTATCTGGTAGTGAATCAGTTATAAATTAAACTAAAGTAAAAAAAAAATCAAATCTTCTTTGTCGACATTCATGGGAACCTGTGTCATTTTAACCTTTATCTCAAAGTATATGAGTTGCATTCATAGTTTCATAGTTGGTAGGGTCAGAAGGGACCTGAGCAGATCATCAAGTCCAACCCCCTGCCATGGCAGGAAAGAGCACTGGGGTCAAACGACCCTGGCAAGGTGTTCATATACCCTCCTCTTAAAGACCCCCAGGGTAGGAGCCAGCACCACTTCACTTGGAAGTTGGTTCCAGATCCTAGCCGCCCTGACTGTGAAGTAGCACCTCCTGATATCTATCCTGAACCTACCCTCTGCCAGCTTGTGACTTATTTCTTGTCACTCCTGGTAGCGCTCGGGGGAACAGGGACTTCCCCAATGCCTGTTGGTCCCCCCTGACTAGTTTGTAAACAGCCACTAGATCCCCTCTCGGCCTTCTCTTGAGGAGGCTGAACAGGTTCAGGTCCCTTAGCCTCTCCTCATAGGGCCTGCCCTACTGCCCCCGATCATGCGAGTGGCCTTCCTCTGAACCCTCTTGATACTGTCCACATCCCTCCTGAAGTGCAGCATCCAGAACTGGACGCAGTACTCCAACTGCAGCCTAACCAGTGTTGCATAGAGGGGGAGGATCACCTCCTTGGACCTGCTTGAGATGCATCTGTGGATGCATGACAAGGTATGGTTGGCCTTCCTGACTGCTTCCCCACACTGTCGACCCATGTTCATTTTGGCACCAATAACAACTCCAAGATCCTTTTGCCAATTACAAGACGTTCAGCCAGATTGCAGCTTGACGTAGGTCTCAGAAGAAAAAGGAGAGGATGACTTGTTTGGGGCAGCTGTTTGTTTTTCCATTATACTTTTTATTTCCCTGGAACCTCTACCAGGGTATAAAGTCCAGAGATAATCAACTGCTCTCTCTGACCACAAGGGCTTCAAGTTACTACAGCAAAATTTGGGCAGGATGTTAAGAAAAACTAACTTTAAAAGAGGTTGTGAAGTTTTTAAGTGAGGGAGGGTTGGACTAAATGACTTCCTGAAGTCTTTTCCAGAGCTGTTTTTCTATTATTCTATCCCACGTTTCATTTTCTTTCCTACCTACCCCTCAGCAAATAAGGTGTTTTGAAAATTGGAAACTTTTCATAGCTTTTAATGAATCAAATGAAGAATATTTACTTTTACATGCCTATATATGCTGTTATGTTGCCCATTAAGACCACCATGTAACCTTCCTATTTTGTGATGCTCTGATAACATGATACAGTTACTTAGATATTTACAGTGGACAAATGTATAAATGCTGTAATTCCTCAGTCTGAAACTGCACTCATTTCCATCCTATGTAAAAAACCAATTTCAGCTAAACACTTGCAGATTTCTTCAGTATTGTAAGAGTGATATATATGCCACAAACAGAAGCAATAACATGATGAAAAGCCATGAACTATGACAGCATCAACTACTTACTCTGATTTACATACATATTTAAAGGCAAACAATGGTTTGTGAAAAGAAGACAGAATGAGCTATATCTATTTATTATGTATGTAATTACTGAATAACTACATCATTATTCAATACAAGAGAGTAAATGAATCCACCATTACTAGACTATGGTCAGTATTCTTAGGCATTACCCATCAGAAAATACTGCAACCAGAAAAGTTATATAATGGAAAAGATGTTGCAATAAATACATGTGCCTTGTGCTCTATAAATATCACCCGTGAAAATCAATCTCTACTTGGAAGAGAACAAATAGACTGTTGTGTAAGGGATTCTCTGAAGCAGGGTTAATCAGGAAACAGGGTTAGTTCTACAACTATCAGCCAGTTAATTCTCATAGAAAAGTTTCTACAGTCAAGAAAACAGATCCCCTGGCCTGGCTGATCAATGCCTTAGGCAACACCAACAAGGACAAGCAGAAATGATACTATGCTATGTTTATGCTCCCCTCAATGCTAAGATGAAACCAGTAATACTGGATGTTAGACACCGCACCATCCACACTTACGCTGTAAGGGCCCATAGAACCACAAGAGCTCACCAAGATTTATACTTACTCTCTAATCTCCTCTGCACCTCACATATCCACCTTTTTCTTCTCTTATATATATATATATTTAACATCACTTTTATGCTTCTCTTCTGGAAATATGTTTCCTTCTCCTCCCCAAAATGTTGGTTTTGCCCATCAAAAAACTATCTTGCTCTTCTTGGAGGTTTTTTTACTACCACCAACATCCTGGACAATTTGTTTCTTTAATGACTACAGCCCAGAAGTCAAAGGGTCAAAAAGGATATAAAACAGTCCAACAAAAAATATTAGAGGCTATCAGAAGTGTTTGTAAATGTAACTTTGTTTAAGAGGTACAATAATGAGTGCTAGTTAGGTACACAAGTTTTACTAGCACTCTTTTGGGATGATCTTAATAATTCCTGAGTACAAAAGCTGTCACCCACAAATTGATGTTGGTAAAGCTATTACACATTATATGACATTTCACTCCCAGATTTACCCACGTAAAGTGGGGGAGACCAGGGGCATTGGCAGATATTTATCTAATGGCATGATGTGATTTGCTTCTCCCTGCCTAGCAGCTGCAAATCCAAAGGCTCCCATGCCAGGACCCTGGAATCTGGGAGACTCTCTTCAATCCCAAGGTCCCTGCACACCTGGACATCTAAAAAGCTCAGTTTCACATGCCAATTTTAAGCTATCTTAGTATGCTAGGAGATCTAAAACCCACATGTGGAGCTGAGTTGTACACGTCAGTTTTAAAGGCCAAGGAATGCCAGTTACCTGGGACTGGGGAGCCTTTGAGTCTGCAGGGTCCCGGTGAACACAGATGTCTAAAAAACATAAATGCAGCTAGATCTGAGGAAGTTGCAGGACAAGGCAGTCAACATGAGGGGTTGCAGAGAGCTCCAGGACTCTCTTTGATCTTGCATTTTAAAGTGTCTTGCCCTGCAGCCCCTGCAGAAAGGCTACTGGGCATAGGGACTGCAAAGTTCCCAGAAGGTTTTCATTTGCATTTTAAGAAAAGAACCTTAGTAGAACATCATAAAGGCTGCAAAGTCAAGTACTCTAATGTTAGGATTTTCCACAAGTAAAAGTTATTTGTGAAACCTATATTCAATCCCTGGTGTATGTACATTATGATGCAGTTGTCATTACACATTGACATTGCATTCATTCCCACTGTAGGTTCAGACGTGGTCAGTAACTGAAACACCACAATGACATGAGCAGACTCTAGACCTAGCATAAGCCTAAATTTTGACAATATGACAAGCTTAAGCTTGCATCTTAGACATCAACAGTAGCATGGGAAAGTAGAATAAAGTTTGTTGGTCAAGGCCACTGGAAATGGGCTAGGGTGTGTTGGATAACTGCTTTTTAAAAAACACTAATAATAGTTAGAGGTAACAGCAATCTCCTATTAAATGGGGGGGATGAGGGGGATTGTTGTTGAATACTGTAAGACAGACATGTATAAACACTTGTTGCCAACATGGATCATTTTCAAGGGATCTATGCCAATCTACAAACTATGGCTAAAGCAGAAGACTCCAAAACCTTATTTCTGATTGATCACAGAATGTATTTTTGCATGCATGACTCCTAGTCTGGTCAACAAAGGAAAGAAAGAAATTAGCACACATAGTTCAATCAGATCAAATTAAGCATAGCACAAGGTCTGAAGGAAGACATTATAAAAGAAGGCTGTACATTAGATAAACCAAACATACTATCACCATAGCTTTAACAGGTAGTTATGACTGGTATAACCAAGTGTATCAAATACAGTTTTAGTCTAATTTGTATTTCTGTTAAATTTCTGAGATGAGCTGAAAAACAAAGCAGCCTTGTTAATGAAGATCATAAGATGATCATAAGCCAATACACCAAGGTAACAAAAAAAGTAAGAGAACTATAATTGCACCTTCATTTTGTGTTTAAAGGATAATCATTAAGGGAAATGCAGCTGTACCTTAATCCTGTACCTAAGCAAGCAAAAGGAGTCCTAATCATAAACCAACTATAAAAGCCTTATCTCTATAAGGCCCTGTCTACACATTACTCTTAGGACATGAATAACCATTTAATCATACCTTAAGTCATCAGCCGGCCACATGTTAAATCAATTAATGGCATGCTAAAAAGCAGAATAAGCTACAAAGTCATTCCACAAAATATGTGTAGTAACTTTGTAGCTGCTTCCTATTGCCCCATTAATTGAACATGTGGCTGGAGGCTCCTGTGGTTGGGAGACCTGTCAGCTGATTGGAGTTCCCAGCTGGAGAAGCCTATATGCACCCTAGAGCCTGGGAGTTTCTGGGATGCTGACTCCCAGCACCTGGGGTGCTTCACAAATCCTGAAGGCTGGGATACCACAACACTTGCGGTCTCACAGCTGCAGGGGTATGAGAAACTTTCTGCGCCTCAACGTCTCATATATAAAAAAAAACAGATTATTTTCATACCCTCATCTCCAATCAGTATCATGAGGATACATTCATTAATATTTGTAAACGCTCAGTATTGTGATAAATGCTAAGAAAAAGTCAATGACGAAATCAATAGGTCTGTCTTCGACCCATATTGTGGTAAATAACACTTAGGGTCACATACCGATTAACAAGGGAAAACAATCTTGAAAAGTTGCTCAATAACTGAGCACCATCAATTCTGTACATTCATGACTCAGGGAACCTATAGAAAAATAGTGCATGATCTTGTAAGGCTGTATCATGTTTATGGATCATATTAATTTTGTATGAATGACCTCATTTCTAACATTTCCTAAGTTCCAAGTACTTAACAGACAGGTTATACGTAATTAATGTATTTTTTATTGGCATAACTACAATTTCCATATTATTGACCAAGTGCTACACTACTTAACATCTAAGGTCTTATAAATCTTAATGATTGCATAATATTGGAAAGTCTGAAATGACAGCTTTTCATATATACTTGAGTTCTGTTTTCTGCCATAAGACTCAAGTTTTTGTAAGGCTTCAGGCTTCCCTCCAAAACCTCAGGCCTCTCACTGCTGCAACTATGAAAGTAACTTTGAAGGGAAAAGATCAGTTTCTTGAATCCGAGACTCATTTGTTTTGAGTCTCTTTAGATTGGGAGTTATGCTATTATTCTCCATCTAAAAGGGTGAGTTTATTTTATGTACTTGCATTATATGGCACTAAAGTATTTTTACACCAGAGGATCTACATAATATCAATACTTTTTCATTTCAGATATTTTTTTCAACAAAATGTTTTTTAACTTAGCAAATCCCCATCGCCCACAATGTGTCTTACCTAATAACTCATACAAAGAGTTTAGAATAGATTTCCAGGTCTCTCCTGCTTCCTTCCCAGCTACATCAGCAAAGTGAGCTGCACTGCTGTAAACATGTAAGCGATCAATACATTCGAGAACAAGGTTGATCATACCCTAGAAAGATAAGGAGTATTGTCAAAGAGTAAGGTGTGCCTAACATGCAAAAATGTGCAATAAAGACTAGGGAAAAGATGTTGACAAAGAAGTAATACATGTGAAACCCCAGAAGGTATGCATGCAACTAGAACACTAATTTTAAGGGAAAGTTATTTAAAAAATAATGAAAAATATAATTAGTGCTTTGATACTTAATATATTAATCATATGAGACTCTCAGAGTAAAACAAATACCTAAGTTCCACACCAAAATATGATATATGTCTCAGGTATCTGGATGTATCTTAATCCTAAGCAAATGAATGGTGTCAATGAAAGACTGCATATTCCTTCACTGACATGCATACGCTTAAATATATGCCTGAATCTTGACACAATTCTTTAAAGAAGGATTGAGCTGATGAATTTATTATTACAGTACATATGAATTACACTTGAAAGGAACATATGAAGTCCTAATTTAGAGAATCTGACTGCTAGCCCAGTGCCTGTTTTTTCCCCCTAATCAACATGTGAGAAAAAGGCCCTCAACTTACATTTGCATACAAGGAAACCTCACTAAACACGTTGTCTATCATTACACTGATGCCAAAAGCAACATGTGCTCAGTAATAGAAACTAACTATGAAGTTGATTAAACAGCCAACCCTGAGTATAACTAAAATGCATGGGCCATATTGGGCTAACATACATAGCACAAGCATAGGTTAGTGAAGCCTTTCAGAATAAGATATATTGTAGTGCACATTGCATTCAGTTCCCCTCAGCACTGGCTCTCTCTCAAATCATGGTGAACCACTACAATGAATACATTTTTACTTCTTCTTTACTCCCATAGCTGAACTGAGCCTCTCTTTCCCATTTCCAATTATTCCTGTTTTTTCACCAACTTTAAGGCTAAGAACAGACATTCTAAAAGCCTGAGCCTGAAATGATTCAATGTTTGTAGGTTAGTCTAACCTGGCTAGGCTAAACCAGTTTGTAACTGTACAGACATCCCCTCTGGACTGAAGAAATGCAAACACATGTCTGCAGTGGCTCAGGCTAGAAGCCGGGGGGGGGGGGTGCTACAGCAGCCCTCCCTTCCACAATGTTGGAAGGAGGGCATAACCAGGCCCCGGCACGTTGCTCTGATTAGGAAGGGGTTCCCCGCTCCATTGTGAATAACAGAGTATTGAGTTACACAGCAGGGAGTTACACAGGGAGTTGATAACAGAGCATTTATCAGCCCATCAAACAAAACAAGTCTCTCTCATTAGTTCAAGCTCTTCTTAAACAACTTTTTGCAAGGAAGGAATGGAAGGACATGACCAGCTACCAGTGGATTAGCCCCAAAAATCCCTAAGCTGACATTTTCCTGTCTGCCTTTGTCCTGTCTCCCACAGCACAGACTGTATCCAGAATGTGGTACACTAGCTAATGCAGAGAGGGGTCTGTGTAAGGCAGAGGGTAAATGCTGCTTGAGCAGGTAGTGGTGAGTGGAGGGGGGGGAGCAGGGGGAAGCCAGGCAGATGCCTGCAGTCTCTGCCAGAGCTCCAGCCAGGGAGCAGAGGGACAGGGCCAGCTCTGCTGTGGAGCAGAGTGCCCAGCCCAGAGAGAATGCCAGGATGCGGGGTGGCTCATTTAAACCAGGAAAGGGTCTGGGACAGACATTGCATAAACCAGTTTGACCCAAAATCAGTTAAGTCTGATACTACTACATTCAACCAGGTTTATCTCAAACTGGTTTCAGCCATTTTCGAACTGGTTTATGTACATGGAACATCTGTTCTGTTACAGATTTAAACCAGTTTCTAATCACTTAAACCAGTTTATGTGTAATGTCTGTCCCTAGCCCAAATGTCTGGCAAACATCAAAGGGGGCCCCAAACAGTTTACCCAGAATTCCTCTGTTGCCCCTCTCTCAGCCTGTTGTACATGATTAGCATGGTCCTGACTGCCATGAAGTAGAGCTGGTCCAAACTGCCCTGCACCTCATCTGCATATATATTTTTGGAGGATCCCATGACTTATGACAAGAACACCTGGTTCCAATTGTGAGTGGGATCTTTTTTTTATTTTTTTTTGGGGGGGGGGGGGGGGGGAGTGGTATCCAGGGTACACACACATACTGAGCAGTGCTGAGCTGTGGGGTCACCATGGCTTGAAATGCTGTTGACCCTGCTAGGTCCCAGCCCAATGAACTATATGGTATATCATGAGCCTTTGGCTTTGAACTAATAACACATAGTTTGCACTATATGTTAGTAGGTATTCCCACCTACAAGTGCAGCACAGGCCCAGAAAAGACAGCATCTTAATTGGGCCTGGCTCTGCAGCATCTATATAGATTGGGCGCTTTAGTGAGGCTTTTTTGGCACTTCTATGTAATAGCTGATTGAATCAGCTTTAGCTAAAAGCACCAAAAAGCCCAACTGAAGTGCCCAATCTATATAAATGCTGCAGTGCCAGGTTGAAGTAATGTGCTGCTATTTCAGGTAGCACTTTTATTTTTTAATGTCTGCAAGCAACAGATATGACCTAAGTGCATAAGGCTATCCAGTGAAAGAATGAGAAAGCTACCAGCCTCTCCTGGCAAAACAGAATTGCCATCCAGATTCATATATAGCTTCTCATTCACAAAATGAAACAAGTACAAATCACCCTAGATGAAATAGGATTGTATTCTGAAGTGAGATGCCTACTTTTTTGAACTATGAAAGAGAACTTAGACACCTGAAATGTGGACTAGGATCTGGGCCTAGATATTTAGAATAATGGAGTTTCCCATGTAATATCTACTATATCCACCAAGCTATCCAGCTTAAAATCACTGGAAAAATCAAAGCTCGTAAAAAAAACTATTAACACACACATCACTGGAAGTATATGAGAAAGAAAAAAAAAATTACCTCTTCCTGGAAGAGATTCTGTCGATTTTTCAATGCTCTTAGCCTGTTTTGTTTGTCTTCATGCTCTAAATGCTCATCAGGTGGGTGAAAGTAGCCAATCAGGTCCTGAAGGCTTAGGCTGACTGACTCAATAGGCAAGTCAACCGTGGAAGACTTTGCTTTCTTGCTGAGAGCATCAAGGCCCCTAAAATGAAAAAAGTCTTGAAAATTACTAATTTGTTATAAAAAATTAAATATTTTAAAAGAAAATCTGGGTTCCTGGCTGAAGGTTAAAAAGAAGTGATGTCCCTCCAAGAGTCTAAATGCATTTTCAACAGCCTCTGTCATCAAGGTTAGTGTCACTGTCCTTTCAGTACTCCTTCCCCCTACTACAAGCCAGAGGCACTGGAAAAAGGAGCTAGTAAAGGAGACAGGTATTATTTTTACTATACTTGAAATACCCAAAAAAGACCCTCTTTGGTTTTCCCCCACATTTGGGGTAATGAAAGAAAAGCAAGGGGCAAAACAAAGGAAGACTAACTTGTAAACCTGCTCATCGCATCATCCCACATTTCTCCCTCTAATGAGGAACTAGAACTGTAAAACACTTCTGAAGTTATTAATTTCTATAGGCATAGAAAGAATAGGAACTGAAGAATAAAAAGGTTTTTTTAATGAGAATAGATAACTCAATATTTAAATATATGTGGAACATGTACATGACTGACTTACAACACCCATGTTCCTTCTCCCATAGAAAACCACCGATTTCAGCAAGAGTGAGATTGTATCTTATTAGACTTACCTCTTCACTTTCTATGTAGCTTTAAAGACTTGTTTTACCAATATGCCTGAAAAAATACCCAATTTCCATCATGTGAGCAGTTCCACTGCAGCCAGAATACGCTCACTGTAAAGACCAATGCATGGCTAGGCAGCTTATTGAATAGGATTTAATTATGTGTTTAGATAAAACAGTTTTACTAGATTTCCTTATTTTATTTAAATAAATAGAATGAAAACCCTGTTTGTAGAGTGCTAATTAATAGTACATAATCTATTTACTTCCCCGCACAGAAGAGTGGCTAAGTACAGACATTCATGGAGCTTAGGGAGAGGTTAGATAACATTCAAAACGGTCATCTGATCTTACTTAGTTTGCCCAGGTATGGACCTTACACTTAGATCGCTAGTCACATGGATTTAAGTGCAAACTGTACAGAAATTTGGCACACACAGACCAGTCTAAAAATGGCAGAACCCTGTCTAAGATAGACCTGGATTGATGTGCACTCAGGTCAGATTGATCTAAGTTAGATCGATGAATCAAACTTCTGTACAGTTCCCAGCGCAGTCCCAGGGGTGGAAAAAGTCAGCCACTGGTCTCACTCCTGGGGCTGCACTTCTCCTACCCACCCCCTGGCACAGGACTATTTTTAGACCCTCACCCCTTCCCTGCCCTCCCCCACTTGTGCACTAGCCAGCATCCCCCCAACTTCAACCCCCAATCTAGTGCGCCTAAAAAAGTGCAGTGGTCCCAGGAAGCAGAATAGGCCTTCCAGAAGGCCAGAGAAGCCTTATGCCACTCCACAGTGTTTTATACCTCAGAGTTCAATCAACCATGTATTGTACAGGCTGATACATGAAATATGGCATTAAAAACAGTATTATGTCAAAGGAAAGAGGGGACGAAGTTTCCCGTTACTTATATAAGCCGGAAACTACACCCAAAAGAAAAAGCATGTGTCACGGGCGGGGTCCTACAGGAGGGCCGTGATCTCCTTCAGGCCCCTTTCTCCTGGCCAAGCCAGCCCAGGGCCCCCCTCTAATTCCCGCCCGCCACGTCTTTCATGTTTAGATAAGTTTGGGAAGCTGCCTTATGCCCTCTTGGTCACTTCTTGGTGTTGGTTCAGACCCCGTGGATTCCCGGGCCCCTTATGGGTTCTCACTCTATGATGGGTGCTTCAGGGACACCCTAGCCTTAAGGGCTATGCATGGCTCCAACTACCCCTTATACGACGCCCCAAGCCTCGCAGCTGGAATAGACGTGGGTCTGTCAAATATACACTCACCCTCTCTGGGGTCCTCTCCGTAGTGCTGCCCTCTCTCAGGGATCCTCTGCAGCGCCGCCCTCTCTCTGGGGACTTTGCAATAACACCACCCTTCTCTCCAGGGCCTTCTCCACAATGCTGCCCCTTGCGATAATACTGCCCCCTTCTCTGGGGCTCCTCAGTACTGCTGCCCTCTCTCAGGGCCTTCTTCAGTGCTGCCCCCTTCTCTGGGGCCTTCTCAGGAACGCTGCCCCTCTCCTGGGGCTCTCCGTGCCCACACTGGGCCTTCTCGGTAAAGCCGCCCTGTCTCAGGGCCTTCTCGGTAAAGCTGCCCTGTCTCTCGGGCCCACCACACTGCTACCCACTTTCTCTGGGACTCACCGCACTGCTACCCCCTTCTCCAGGGTTTACCGCAATGCTATGTCCTTCCTCAGGGTTCACCGCAGTACTACGCCCTTCCTCAGGGGATCACCATGCCCGCACTGGGGCTTCTCAATAGTGCCCCCTCTCTGGGGCTGGGGTCTATGCACCCCGTACGCCACGCCCTTACTGACGCTGGGGTCCCCACGCTACTGTGGGTCCCCTATGAGGCCTCCTCCAACCCCTAATAGCCTCACCCAAATCACCGGTGTAACAACAACAAAGCAAAACACAAGCCCCTAGGCTGTAACATAACTTAAAGCCGCCTGGCTAAAACCACATTGCTCAGACATCTTAGAGCTGCCATCCTTTACTCAGCTTAAGCTGTACCTGCAGTCAGGCTTCTTCTCGTATCCTGGCATAGGAGCTCCTGCCCCCCTCCCTCTCTGTCTGCTGGCAGGGAACTGCCCTGGCCTCAGCTCCTAGAGTTTATAAGGGCCAGGCCCTGCCCCTTAGAGTCAGCTGACCGCTGGCAGGTGTGGGTCGTTTGCTGACTCCAGTTGCCCTGGGAACCAACAACTGGGCTCCTTATTCACTGCTAGGGCTTTTTCTATAGCAGTTTCTCCTCTTTAGAAGCAGGGCACCTCAGAGCTCTGCGACAGCATATTCTACCTTTGAGAAGGAACATTTCACCATCAAGTGAGCGATAGAGATGTTCCAGTATTATTTGTTAGGTTGAAGGTTCACCTTGGATCATGCCCCTTTATGTTGGTTGAAGTCCATGAAAAAGGACAATGCAAGACTGACAAGATGTACACTAAAGCAATTATACACATGCTCCAGGAGGTGGGGGGGCTTTAATTAGAGTGGCTTCAAGAGCCACTCATAGATTCATAGGTGTTAGGGTTGGAAGGGACCTCAACAGATGATCAAGTCCGACCCCCTGCACAG
>NW_005841854.1:2999648-3000308 GCF_000455745.1 Alligator sinensis | reverse complement strand
TAGGCAGGAAAGAGTTCTGGGTCTAGATGACCCCAGCTAGATACTCATCTAACCTCCTCTTGAAGACCCCCAGGGTAGGGGAGAGCACCACCTCCCTTGGGAGCCCAGACTTTGGCCACTCTAACTGTGAAGAAGTTCTTCCTAATGTCCAGTCTAAATCTGCTCTCTGCTAGCTTGTGGCCATTATTTCTTGTAACTCCCGGGGGCGCCTTGGTGAGTAAAGCCTCACGAACTTATAGGCAGCCACAAGGTCGCCTCTCAACCTTCTCTTGCGCAGGCTGAAGAGGTCCAGGTGCCCTAGTCTCTCCTCATAGGGCTTGGCCTGCAAGCCCTTAACCATACGAGTGGCCCTTCTCTGGACCCTCTCCAGGTTATCCACATCCCTCTTGAAGTGCGGCACCCAAAATTCCACGCAATATTCCAACTGCAGTCTGACCAGCGCCCTATAGAGGGGAAGTATCACCTCCTTGGTTCTGTTCGTCATGCATCTGCTGATACACGATAAGGTGCCATTAGCTTTCCTGATGACTTCATCACACTGATGACTCATGTTCATCTTGGAGTCCACTAGGACTCCAAGATCCCTTTCCACTTCCGTGCCACCCAGCAGGTCATTTCCTAGGCAGTAGGTATGCTGGACATTTTTCCTCCCTAGGTGCA
>NW_005841854.1:2999083-2999373 GCF_000455745.1 Alligator sinensis | reverse complement strand
GTCAACCCCTACTCCTGCATCCAGGTGTTTTGTAACCTGGTCATAAAAAGAGACTAGATTAGTCGGGCATGATCTACCTGCTACGAACCCGTGCTGGTTTCCCCTCAGCATAATTTGTCCTGCCGGGCTCTCGCAAATGTGTGCCTTGATAATTTTTTCAAAGACTTTGCAAAAGATGGAGGTGAGACTGACCGGCCTATAGTTGCCTGGGTCCTCCTTCCTCCCCTTCTTGAAAATGGGGACCACATTGGCCCTTTTCCAGTCCTCTGGGATCTGGCCTGTGCACCATG
>NW_005841854.1:2979658-2998814 GCF_000455745.1 Alligator sinensis | reverse complement strand
TAGTAGGGGTCCTATTCCACCCTGGGCCTTCCTTTTACTCCCTATATATCTAAAAAACTATTTTTTGTTGTCCTTAACTTGGGATGCCATCCTCAGCTCCATGGTAGCTTTGGCCTGTCTAACTGCCTCCCTACAAGCACGAGCAGAGGAGGTCTACTCCTCTTTAGTAATCTCTCCCCGTTTCCACTTGTTATATGCCCCCCTTTTTGCCTAGTTCACTCTAACTAAAGCACCCAGAGTGTCACATGAATCTGCGTCCCCATGCTGAAAAATGGTGGAAGGGATGCATTAACTAAACGCATGATGAGCTTTACTTAAAGCACCCCCACTGCCATTGTTCAGCATGGGATACTGATACACATGATGCTGGAGTCTGCTGGAGCACAGTAATTGTCATGCTCCAGAAGACTCAATTAATCGAGTCTGCTCCAGCATGTTGTTATTACAACATATTGGATCAGCCTCAATGTACATGGATAAGCCCTCTAAGCTTGCAATCATACTATTTCTCTATGAGCACTGTCCAGGGAGACAGAACATCAATTCAGACTTCTTATCCTGAAGACATGAAGTAGAGGACATCCCAAAGAAGGATGTTCCCGCTAGGCTAAGGAGGAAAGTGAGGAGTCAAGTAATAGAAAACTCCTGCCCTGGTACTAGAGGAAGACAGGAGGGCAGGCAGGACCAGCAAAGGCCCTTCAAAAGGAGGGAGTTCATGGCCTGGAGAGGGGAAGAAGGGTCTAGAGACCAAGAGAGGTCAATAACCCCAGCTGTGCGCTCAAAAGAAGAGGGGAAGGTGTGTAACAGGGAGCCAGAGATTCATGTTATTTAAAGGAGGTAAAACACAGCCGACCAGCCTGCTGTGTAGGTAGATAAGCAGCAGGGACAAGGGGTGCATGCAGACCTAAGCTGAAGCATGGAAGACAAAACTGCCCATTAGCCCAAAAGGTGAACCTTTGTGCAGTCTAGTGAGTCACTTGACTCAAACAAGGCAGCGCTTCAGGGTAGATAAGCCAAATGCCTTGGAAGCAGGGGGAATGCATTGCAGGGAGCTAAGCTCTCCAGAAGGAGCAACTACATAAGATCCCCTTACAGACACTGAGGCACTCCAAGGGAAGAGCAGCGAGAATCCAGGGGATGTGTGTTTACCCAGAGTCAGGGAGGTTTTCATTGAAGTGATAGCTTGCCTTT
The DNA here is from genome assembly GCF_000455745.1 of Alligator sinensis. Classification (NCBI taxonomy): domain Eukaryota; kingdom Metazoa; phylum Chordata; order Crocodylia; family Alligatoridae; genus Alligator; species Alligator sinensis. The sequence continues at coordinate 2,997,623 of NW_005841854.1, read as the reverse complement.
TTTATTTTCTAATGCACTTTTACCCAAAGTGAGGATGTTTTGTCAAAACGACAGCTTGCCTTTATGTTCTAGATCAGCAGTTTCCAAACTCTGACAGACTGTGGACCACCAATTTAAAACAATACAACGTTAACTACCACCAGCAAACTTTTGTCATATTAAGTAATTATAATAAATCTGTTAACACATACCACTGCCAGGTTGTCTGCGTACCCCTGGCAGTACTTGTACCACAGATTGGGAACCGCTGTTCTAAATTTTACCAGTGGACTGAGTGTAACTAAAAGGGGTTGATGAGTGTAACTAAAAGGGGTTGAAGAGAAGCCACAGGATACCTGGGAGGCATGCTGTTTTGATCCTTGGCAGGGCTGGGCATAGGACTGGCAGGCTAAAGCCAAGAGGGCCAAAGCCTGAATGAAGCAAGACAATATGGAGGTGGCCTAAGACCAGGAAGGGTGAGAGCAGGAGGCTGGAGCCTGGGAAGGGCACAAGCTGGAGGCTGGAGCCCAGGAAGGGCAAGAGCTGGAGATAGAGGCCAGGGGCCCATAATAGGAGACCAGGGCTGTAGGCCATGTGTTAGGAGGCCCAGCTAGAAGGAAGTGGGCCAAGGCTGAAGCCCCAAAGACTTTGAGGCCTGAGAGGCCAAACATTGCATTGGGGCAAGCTGCTCCACTAAGGTGATAACCAGTAACATCTGCAAAGCATGACCATGGCCATAGGGGCACTCAGAGACCACGAACACAGCTCTTAGGGCACCCAGTGTCCAAAGGCACAAATAGAGCCAGAAAGGGCCACAGCAGATTGGACAGAGAGCAGCTGGACAGTGGACTGAATGCCCTCTTGGCTTCAAGCAGCCTCCAAACCTTTTTTTGTTTAAACAACATCAAGGCATGGCAGATGAGCAGGAGGAAAGGGCCCTGAAGGACCAGAGGAGACAGGAGTCATGTTCCCAAAACAAGGTGCTATAGTGCCACTCAACACAGGCCCTGCCACGGGGTGCCTAAAATGAACCACCGGTTCTGGGCCTCAATTGCAATAGTCTGAGGTCTGGCTAAAGTACCTAGAGTTCAAACTTGAACTGGAGATCTAATTGAAGAGGAAGGGAAAAATAAGTGGAGACATAAGAATTAACTATACATCTACACAATACATCTAAAATATTTCTTTCACATCTTCACAAAAAGATTTATAAGGGCTCACTTTAGGGCAGCAAATTCACAAAATTTGGAGATTATATTTAGTCACAAGAAATAAATTTACTCTCTCCTGTTGACTACAAATAAATCACTTAAGTTTGGCATGAAGTTTGGCCATATAAAATATATTGACCAAAAATGCAATGGCACTCAGTATTTCATGATCATAATCTTAACTAGTGGAAGAAATAACAACAAGAACGACAATAATACATAAAGAGAAAAGATGCTTGTAGTAATTTGTGTCCATGGACAACAACTGTAGAGTACCTACACTCTTTTAAGCAACTGATGAATGAATTTCATTTTCCTGGCAAAGACATCAACCTGTGATATTAATCATGACATTTTAACTATGGTTAGAAAATTAAGAGCTTGCTATTTGCCTATTAAGCACCTCTCTGTAGGTAAAAATCTGGCAGCTGAAATTTCTCTATACAATTAGTTTGAAACAAAATTCTTATGGCATTTTTATTAATTTAAATCAAGGCTAAAAATAAAGGAAGATTGGAAAATGGAAAAAAATGACTAATTCCACTCAAGATTCTCTTTCACTGATTACAGATAAAGAATTACAGCAAAGATCTGGTTTGACAAATACTGGTCTATACTTTCTCTATACTAAGCCTCTTACTGTCCTTGTAAATAATCACTGGGTAGAACACAAGAAAAGACAAAACAGGAAGAAACAGCATTAAAAACTTACCTTATAAACCTGTTGAAGAGGAAGACTGTACTACGGATAACTCTTGCTGTACGGGACTCTTCGTGCTGAGATCTGGACAATGTCAAACCATCATCCATGTGGCCTTCATGATGCATTATAGCCTGTAATGGCAAGACAAAGAACACATCTTTCAAACCATTACACCATATGTCTGAGAAAGCAATGGATTAGAAAAATGGCAAAGATGAATACAGCAAACCCAATTGCATTAAAATTAGATTGCCAGTTCCATGGCTTTCTCTGAGGTACCAATTATAAAGTCTTTGGTTTCTTTGCATGCATGGTCAAGTTTTGGTTGTTTTAATTAGTGCCATATCTATGATGAGCAGAACTATCCCAAATATCAGTTTTCCCCCCTTATCCACACAGATAAAACCCTTCTGAAGTTCAGACATACACCAAAAAGGACTTGATACTGACACTGATTCCAAAGAGTTTCATTTGCCCTCTTAAGCTTTGTTATAGAACATTAATGAGACCCTAAATTTAATCAGAGCAAGCTATTGTGCATGTTATCTAACTCATTCTTAAGCATAACCTTTGTAGTGTAAATGTTCCAGGTCATTTTTTTATATTAAACAATATTATACATAAATTGAAATTCCCTGAGATACACAATTGCTTCTATAAAATTTTAACCATATCAGATGTTACTGTTTCCATGACTTTTGTTTAAAAATAAAAAGAGAAAATAAAAGGAAACAAAGTATCTGACAATAAGATCACATTCAATTACTTATAATTTCAAACAAATGTGGTATTTATTTAATAATTACTTCGTAATCTCATTTTGTATACTCATTTTTATGCAAAAATACCAAGCTTTTATGTCTTTGATTCAAGGATTTACCAATCTAAGAGCCTGTTCCTCTGACTGTTTAGTTACGGAGAAAGAATGTGAACAGTGAATAACTACTGGCGGGACAAAGAAGATCTCAAACTCAAATGCATATGCACCACAGAGGAAGACAGAGCAGAACAGAACAAGCATTAGGACATTTTGAGAAACAAACGTATTTTAAGCAGAAGCTGAAGATTTCTTGCTGCAATTTACTGAGAAACAGAATGAAAAATAATTGAAGTACAGAAAGTGAGACAGCATGAAAGGTAATGAGAATAGAAATAAATACAAAGATTTACACATCACTAGACCACAGGTTCCATTCACATTTTCTCCAGTCTGGGATGTAGTATTTGCAAATCCTACAGCAGGGTCAAGGGGAGCCAATTTTTTAGCAGGCAGGCCACAAATTAACCTTGCACCCTCTCCAAGTGCCACTCCAATCCCCTCTGTTGCCCAATCTGTTGCTCCGCTTTCTGCTTCCTAACCTATCTGTTCTCGTGCTGCCTGTTCCCTCCCCGATCTGACACAACACACACATGCTGTTCATGCCATTTGTGACATGTATGCCACCGGTTGGCCACCCCTGCCCTATAGCATGCACATTTTAAAGGGGTGACTGAAGACTGGCTTGATACCTTTCTGGTTCATGCGCGCAATTTAAAAAGGGCCTGGCAACGACAAAAGCCACACTTGGGTCCCGGCTCTGGTGTGAGACACATGGGTGAAAGCCCATTGCACCCCCATGAGCTCAGGGACCACCCCAAGAGACCCCAGGATCCCCAATGATCCCAGCCTGCCCACAGGTAAGCAGGGGCATGTGGTGGGAGGGACGTAGCCCAGCAGGGAGGCAACTGAGGAGAGCCGAGGAGGGGCACGCCCCCCCAGCTCCTACTTGGCCCAGCCCCCCAGGGACCCACACAACCAGGCCACTGATGCATGAGACAGGGTGGGGGGGGGCACTTACCTGTCCCCTCCTTCAGTGGGGGGGAGGGACCCCCCTAGCCCCCCCAGACCAGTGCAGCGCCAGTGGGCCCTTTTGCACATATGCTGTTTTAAAAGGGCCCGGCAATGGCAGAAGCCACACTTGGGTCCCAGCTCTGATGCAACATGCACAAGTGAAAGCCCGCTTTGCTCCCATGAGCTCAGGGACCCCCCTGCCAAAAGACCCCAGGACCCCCAGCGAGCCTACCTGCAGGTAAGCAGGGGCCCATGGTGACAGGGACACAGCCCATCCCCTCCTTCAGTGGGGGGGAGGGACCCCCCTAGCCCCCCCAGACCAGTGCAGCGCCAGTGGGCCCTTTTGCACATATGCTGTTTTAAAAGGGCCCGGCAATGGCAGAAGGCACACACTTGGGTCCCAGCTCTGATGCAACATGCACAAGTGAAAGCCCGCTTTGCTCCCATGAGCTCAGGGACCCCCCTGCCAAAAGACCCCAGGACCCCCAGCGAGCCTACCTGCAGGTAAGCAGGGGCCCATGGTGACAGGGACACAGCCCAGCAGGGAGGCAGCTGAGTGCAGCCAAGGAGGGTCACACCCCGCCAGCTCCTACTTTTCCCAGCCCCGCAGGGAGCCACGCGACAGGAGCCTCGTGAACAGGACATGCAAAAAAACATGCTTATGTGCCCAGCGCATGAGTTAGCGCATAAGTTTGTGCAGGAGGGCGAGCAGGAGGGCCCGAGGATCTGCCAGTGAGCCCCAGGGAAAGTAGTCCCATCAGTAGCCAGACCACCAGCAGCACAATGTGGATGGGCACACACCACACCCCATGGGTCCCCCTCTGGCATCTCAGAGGCCTCCACCCAGATGGAACCCATGGTTCCAGGCTCTGCGCGGATGGAGCCTCTGGCTCTCAGCTGCGGGGACTGCCTGGCACGTTTCCAGGCTCATCGGACCGGGAGCATGGCCACCTCCCCTTGCAAGGTTTGCTCCACTTTGGAGTCTCTGGGGCACCAGATAGAGGAGCTCCAGGCTGCAGTCCAGAGACTGCATGCCATCAGGGATGGTGCGGGGAGATAGACTCCTACTGCCAGGCCCTTCACCCCCTGGAGGCAGAGGGTAGACCAAGGTCACCTTCCAGGACAAGAGATCACTTGGGGATCTCCCATACAGTCCAGCCAGGGGGTTGGACCAAGGTGGTCCAGGGCCCCAAGGCCTGCTGCACCAAGATCCCCTCCCCTCTGGGGCTTTGCAACAGGTACAAACCTCTTACAGCCCCAGTGCAGCCTGCAGATATGCAAGCTTCTGCAGGTAAGGGAGGATCATCCATCCCTACTCTCCCTAAGATGAAACACAGAGTGGTTGTTGTGGGATACTCCCTCCTGAGGGGAACTGAGGGGGCAATCCCTGGGGGTCTTCAAGAGGAGGCCCTGGGGGTCTTCAAGAGGAGCCCCTGGGGGTCTTCAAGAGGAGGCTAGATAACCATCTAGCTGGGGTCATCTAAACCCAGCACTCGGACTCGATGATCTATTGAGGTCCCTCCGGTCCTAACATCTATGAATCTGCTGCCCTGACCCCCTAGCCCAGGAGGTCTGCTACTTCCTGGGGGCCTGCATCTGGGACATAGCAGAGAGGATCCCAAAGATTATCTGGCCCTGCAACCACTACCCTATGCTCCTTATCCATGTGGGCATCAATAACATGACTCAGAGCAATCCCAGCTGGGTCATGAGAGACTACAGGGCTCTGGGAGCGGGGCTTAGGGGGTTGGGAGCACAGGTGGTCTTTTCCTTGCTCCTCCCAGTTGTGCGTCATGGGCTGAGGAGGAAGAGATGGATCGAGGTAGTCAAACAAAGACTGTGGCGCTGGTCTCATCATGAAGGCTTCGGCTTCCACAGTCACAGTCCAACTCATTGGTGAGACAGGCAGTGGGCTGCTGGGAAGAGATGGCCTCCACCTCACTCTGCTGCGGAGGAAGCTCATCTCAGCCAGACTTGCTCACCTGCCTGACCAGGTTTTAAACAGTGCCCACTGGGGGATGGGGGACGACCACCACTGCAAGCCCACTGGGCAGCTTTTGTAAACTTATCAGGCTAAGGCACTCAAGGGAACCCACATCCCTACCCCAGCCCCAGAGCAATCCATAGGGAAGGTAAGGACCCCCAATGGGACACTTGCGTGCCTGTACAGCAATGCCAGGAGCTTGGGGAACAAACAGGAGGAATTGGTCCTCCTGCTAAACAAAAAGGATTACAATCTTATAGGGATAATGGAGACCTGGTGGGACAACTCCTGTACAGGGCATAGCTGTCTATATCTGTGGCCCAGTCATAGGTGAGATCATGTGAAAAAAGGGGCAGGAGGGTAGTTCTCTATATCAAGGAAAGCTACACGTCCCTGCAAGCTGACATTGGCACCCAGGGGGGATGATTGGAGACCCTCTGGGTTAAAATCCATGGGGAACACAGCACAGGGGTCACAATGGTGGGAGTCTACTACAAACTTCCTAGCCAGGATCAAGAGCTTGACCAGGAATTCACCACAGAACTAGCTGTGGCTGCGTACTCCCAGTGCATGGTTGTCATGGGAGATTTCACCTACCCTGACATCTCATGGGAAGAGCACTTGGCCTCATCCAAACGGTCACAAAGGTTCCTTGTGTGTGGATGAGCTCTATCTGACTCAAGAAGTCTATGGACCGACAAGAGGCAAAGCGGTACTTGACCTGGTACCGGCAATGGGGGATGACTTATTCATTAACCTAATGATCGAAGGGAAGCTGGGAGACAGCAACCATGAGCTGATTACCTTCACCATCCTCTGTAAAGCTTGCAAGTCAGTCAGCAATGCAGAAGTCCTTGACTTCAGAAAAGCTGACTTTGATAAGCCCAGGAGGTTTGTTGGCAAGGCCCTAAGGAACCTTGACCCAAAAGGGAAGGGAGTCCAGGAAGAGTGATTGCTCCTCAAGGGAGTGATCTTGAAAGCTCAAGCAGTGTCTATCCCGTCTCAGAGAAAAGGCAGCAAAAGGGCACAGCAGCCCCCTTGGCTCTGCAGGGAACTAGTAGAGCTTCTGCATCTAACAAGAAAGATCTATAAAGGATGAAAGGTTGGATCCACCCCAAAGGAGGAGTACTCTGCACGGGTCCAGACCTGTAGGGAGCGAACCAGGAAAGCCAAGGCTACAACTGAACTCCAAATGGCTACAGGTATCAAAGACAATAAAAAGTCCTTTTTTAGATATGTGGGGAGCCGGAGGAAAAGCAAGGGTAACATTGGACCCCTGCTTAACCATATGGGTCAATTGACAACCAATGCCCAGGAAAAAGCCAACCTGCTTAACAGGTATTTTGCGTTGGTCTTTCACCAGCCCCAAGGGACGGCCCTGCTCAATACAGTACGGGACGGCCAGGGCAAAGGAGAATTGTTACCCTTCATCAATGTTGACCATGTCAAGGAATACCTTGAAAGGCTGGACACCTTTAAGTCAGCTGGCCCAGACAGCTCATACTCCAGGGTACTTAAGGAGCTGGCAAGCATCATAGCTCTGCCACTGGCATGGATCTTCGAGAACTCGTGGCGCTCAGGTGAAGTGCTCGAAGATTGGAAGAAGGCCAACGGGGTGCCTATCTTCAAGAAAGGGAGAAAAGGAGGTTCGGGGAACTACAGGCCCATCAGCCTGACCTCTATCCCAGGGAAGATCTTGGAAAAAATCATGTAAGAGACCGTTTTTGACAAGCTGGCTGAAGGCAACTTCCTGAGGGATAGCCAGCATGGGGTTGTTGCAGGTAGGTCTTACCTGACCAATCTCATCTCCTTCTACGACCAGGTGACATATCACCTGGACAAAGGAGGAGATATTGACATCATATATCTTGTTTTTAAAAAAGCTTTCGATCTGGTATCCCATGATAATCTCATAGAAAAACTGGTCAACTGCAGCCTTGGATACATCACAGTCCGCTGACTGGGGAATTGGCTCTGAGGTCAGACCCAGAGAGTGGTAGTTGACAGAAGTCAATCATTGTGGTGCGCTGTGACCAGTGGGGTCCCCAAAGGCTCTGTCTTTGGGCCTATTCTTTTCAACATCTTCATTAATGATGTGGACAATGGTATCAAAAGTGCACTGGCCAAGTTTGCTGATGACACCAAACTTTGGGGTAAATCATCCACACCCGAGGACAGGATGGTGATCCAGGCCGACTTTCACAGGCTGAGAAAATGGGCAGAGAAAAACCCGATGGCTTTCAACACTGAAAAATGCAAGGTACTCCACCTTGGGAAGAAAAATCTGCAGCATGCTTATAGGCTCAGCAGTGCTACGCTTGCTAGCACCGTGGCTGAAAGGGACTTGGGGGTCATGATTGACCACAAGAGGAATATGAGCCACCAATGTGATGTTGCAGCCGGCAAAGTGAGCAAAACTCTGGCTTGCATCCATAGATGCTTCTCTAGCAAATCCCAGGATATCATCCTCCTGCTGTACTTGGCCTTGGTGAGGCTGCAGCTGGAGTACTGCATCCAATTCTGGGCTCCACAATTTAAAATGGATGTAGAGAAGCTTGAGAGAGTCTAAAGGAGAGCCACAGGCATGATCAGAAGGCAGGAAAACAGGCCTTATGATGAGAGGCTGAGAGCTATGGGACTTTTCAGCCTGGAAAAGCGCAGGCTATGGGGCGACCCGGTGGCTGCCTATAAGTATATAAGGGGTGTACATCAGGATCTGGGGGAATGCCTGTTTACCAGAGCACCCCATGGGATGACAAGTTCAAATGGTCACAAACTCCTCCAAGAACATTTCAGACCGGACATAAGGAAGAACTTTTTTACTGTCCAAGCCCCCAAGACCTGGAACAGACTGCTGCCAGAGATGATGCAAGCACCTACTCTGGGCTCCTTTAAGAGTCAATTGGATATGTATCTTGCTGGGATCCTGTGACCCCAGCTGACTTCCTGCCCCTGGGGCAGGGGGCTGGACTCGATGATCTTCCAAGGTCCCTTCCAGCCCTAATGTCTCTGAAATCTATGAAATATGGTATTAAAAGAGGTCTGCCAGTTTGGCAACCTTTTTGCTAAGCTGCAGTCACCCTACTTATTAATTTTCAGTGTACAGCATTATATAGTGCAGTTTTGAAATTGGATGCAAATTCAGATAGATTATGATGAAAATCAAGAAGAAAGATTATAATTGACCATGTGAGATGCAGCTAATATTAAGATGAGGTTCTTAGGGCACCTATACACGTGACAAAGCTCTGCTCGAACATGTGCTAATTAGCATGCGTCACAGCCAACTCAATCAAGTCTGCTGTGAGTCTGCTAGACCATTTGAATTAGTGCGCTTCAGCGACCTCCGCATTGCTTGTATTCAGTGTACCTGCATTTCAAAATGGTGGTGGGGGTGCTTTAACTAAACCTCATTGAACAAGCTTTAATTAAAGCACCTCTGCTACCATTTTGAAGCACAATATGCTAAATACATGTGATGCTCCAGGCACTTTTAATGAGAGTTGCTCCCAGAGCCAATCCGCTCTAATTAAAGTCCACCCTGCCCACACACACACATGCCAGAGCACATGTATAGATGCTCTTAGAGCCTGGAAGGTTCACCATAACTAGTTAATGTATTTCAAGTTGCATTACTCCAGGCATACCCATAGCTGCTCTACCTTTGTACCTCCATGATGTAAAACACTCGCAGAAAATAGTGCTCTGTGGATGTGTAAAATGCTATTCTCAATAACTACTCAATTACATCTAGGCTATTTCCTCAGAGACACCTCAGGCATTTTTCCTCATTGAGAATTAATTTCATGCCAAGTTAGAAATTTAAAAGGAAGCACAAATACAGCAGCCAGAAAATGTCTGAAATGGTGAAAAGCATTTTTTCTCTCCTTTTGTTCAATGAGATTAAATTTTATTTGACCATGGCTATCACCCTTTAAAAGGAAAAAAATAGTTATGGGATGAACAGAATTAAAAATTTTAGCCCAAAGGATGATATTTTCATTAAACTGTCAAGCTTCTGAAAGCAGAGACTCTGAATTAAAATGCTTCCTCAACCATAACTACAACACACAGGAAAAAAGAATATCTTATATGGGACTGTTACTATTCTTGTAATTTTTATATGGCTATTCCTTCTAGCAATTCAAAAATATTTGCAATAATACTTGGTTTGATTTTCACATGTCTAGAAGCACTTTACATTTTTGTATCAGAATACAAAGGCAGGTGCAAAACATTTGGGATAATGATTTTTTTCACATTTTTCTTCACATTCTTCACATGTTGTGCCCAGTTATCTCTGAATAAAAAACATACTCTTATCACCCATCTTACCTTGCGTTGCACTGATCCCATCCTTACAGACTTCGCATCCACAGACTGGTATGTGAGCCACAGGCCCGTATCTATATGTTGTATATAACATACAGAGTCACCATATTTTATTTCAGGTGCTCCCATTCCATCCACTTCTTTTCTTATCCCTACATCCAATTTTTCCTAAAGGGAAAATATAGATATACAATTAAATAGTAATACCAGAAATAAATATTGAACAATAGATTTTTTTCTTTGATAGGAATTGAAAGAAGATTGTGGGTTTGTTTATCCCTCTAGTAACAATCATTAACTACTTAGCCAAATATCTATGGGGGACAGGAAGGAGATGGGAGACAGAGATGCACATAATCTAAACAAAATCCAGTTAAGTGTAATTGAAAAACATATTTTGATATTTTATGACATGATTGCTACTTCATAAACTGAATATTCCTATCTAATTCCACTGAATCAAGTCGTTCTACATTAGTGTAAAGCTATATAATCAAAATGAAGAATCAAATCTTACATTGGTTACTGGATTTCAGATCAACTAAACTATGGTCTCTACAGAGCATTCCTCAAATGTGCAGATTCTGCTTACATTATTCAATCTGCCAGAGTTCCCTGCAACCCAAGAAGGATGTAGCTCAAAGTATGTCAATTTAACAAAGTAAAAAAGTTTTGTTCCAGTACCACAACATAATCTCATAAAGCAACACACTGCATTTAGTTACAAAGCTGAAAATAAGTAACACAAAATAAGGATCCCCTCATTGAAGTGGGCTGCTGTCCTCAGTGGCCCTTCTTTTCACCTCTCTCAGCCTGAGATAGAAGGAATCCCTTTCCTTTATTCCAGTGATGGAATATCTTTAGGCTCTAGACACCCCTCAGGAAATGTCAGCCATGAACTTTCACTTATTTCTTGACTACAGAAGAACAACAGAATGGGGATGCCCAACCTCTGGCCCACAGAGCCACGTCATCCACTCACAGAGGTGGGCTAGCAAGCACCAGGATTCAGCCATGCAGGATTGGAAAATATACTCTTTATATGCTGATATATATGTTAATCTTGCTCTCTCATGGGGCCTCTCTCCAAACTTCCAAACACTCCCTTCTGTTAGAGATTGAGTCTTGTTGTCCATGAAGCCTTCCCTGCATGAAGAACTGTAATGAGGACTGCCACTAGAAGGCTTTTTCATATGACATAGCACAGACGTATTTCAGCACCACTAGGAGGATATCTCCTAGCAAGTGATGCACCACATTCAACTTGCTCTCTGCCCCCAATGCTGGTTTTGGAGTTTTTACAATGACTCTTTAATGCAAAATGCAAAAAGAATGATAGAAGACATTACTGTCAATCAATCTGAGTTATGAGTAGGCATGTTCCTACCCTTCTTTGCAAGCTAGATGTGTGAATAAGAAATGTCACAAAAGAAGTATGATTTCAAAAGACATTTGTTAGTGGGAGACATGAGCCACTGTCCCATAAAGTCAAGTGGGCTAGTGACAGCAGGCTAAAGAATACTGAATATTATATGTATATATTCTTGCTTTTTGTAAAAGAAAGGAGTCAGACATGTTAAGGTTTGCTAATACTCATCTATCAAGCATAGTCCCAGATCTTTGGCCAGGGACCCTCTTTTAAAAAGATCCTTCATCTCTAGCTCCAGACTTGATATTGGGGGCACTGCTATCTCTACCTTCTTAGGCACCATCAGAAGGCTTTGTGGCTCAATGGCAGTGTAACAGACCATGACCATCCACTCCCAGACGGCCTAACAGTGAATGAAAGGACCCTGCTTCAGTAGTTCCACAGTCCCATTCTGCCTCCAGGAAATTCTCTACCAGGCATGCTAGTATTTCCCAGCAGGGTACCTACTGGCAGCAGATCCATTCCTTTGTCCCTGATGACAAAATCTGACAAAACTGATCCAATGCTACAACCTCTGAGGACCAAATTTCTGGCTTTAACATGAGAACAAAACCCATAGATATTGAGGGCCTTGTTACAAATTATGCTTAGGCTTTTCAAAGTGGTAATAAGTATTAGTGTTAGCTCAAGTTTAAAGCAGTCACACATTCAAGCTAAAAACCTCTAACTTTTCTAGACCTGCACAACTGTGACTTGTCCATGATAAGCAGGATCCTGGAGGACTGAAAGGTAAGAATTCCCACCCATCCTTCATCCCCTTCCATTCCGGGCTCCCACCGCCCCCTGCCTCCTGGTGCTCCCCTCTTCCCTCCCATTCCTGAGGCTCCCCCCTCCCGCCCCTCTGGGCTCCTCCACTGCCTCCCCACCTCTCAGGGCTCACCCATGTCCCTGTGTCCCCCAACTCATTTGTGCCAGTGAGGTCCAGGAAGACCAGACAGGGAAGGAGAACCCGCCTGCCTAGTCACCACCACCAAGCCACAGCTGCTGTCTGGGCTGAGCCCAGCACAGAGAGCAGCAGCAGTGGCAGCTGGGCAAGTGAGTTCCCATTCCCTCCCTACTCCCCTGGGACAGTGCTGGCAGCTACAGGTGAGCTAGGAGATGCAGGTAGGGGAGGCCAATCTGGAGCCCTGGGGGATGCCTGTTCCAGATGAGCAAGGAGAGGCTGTGGACCCAATCCAAGCCAGCTATGGATGGCAAAGGGGGACAGCAGGCCTAATCCAGGCCAGCAGGGGTGTGAAGGGCAGTGGGGGGGAGGGGCAAGGGATGGCAACCCAACCTAGAGGGTAGAAGGGGCAACAGGCCCAATCCAGGGCAGTGGTGGAGGGGGAGCGGGTTGCATGTTACACTAATATGTAGCTATGAGCATGAGCTGGGTAACACAGACAATAGATAAACCTGCCCTGGAGTGGCACAACTTTAAGATGCTTAATGTGTGCTTAAAACTAGTTTAATATCTTAATGTGTGAACCATCCTGGGGTCAAGAGCTCCCTGAGCCACCTAAAATTAATGTGTAACAAAGTCCTAAGTCACTGCTACAAGCCAAGAGCCTGAGACATTTTTCTCCAGTAGAAACAGTTGCCAGTAGCCTTCCTTGCTGAGCTCAAACAATTTACGATAACCACTTTCAGTGCTCCAAAGCATTCTGCCAAAGTCAAATCTGTAGCACATTGTGAAAACTCAGCTAACCCTATTTGATGGCAGCGCCCCTTAGGACTATTACTTGGCACCTGCCACACATTCAAAAATGTCTAGGATAACCCAGGGTTTCCCTGCATCTTACTGAGATACCCTCCTCATCCAGGGTAAAATACACTATGTCCAAAAACCTTGAGTCTAGGCCAGCGTTATCTGTTAGGCAAAGAAAAAACTATTCCTGGCTTTCCTGATTATTTCTGCTAACACTACCAAAGATGTTATTTGGTGCTGCTGCAGCTACTGCTATCATTTTTCCATGAGTCATTTCACTTAGGCCTTTGGATTCAATCTATCTTCAGGCTGCCTGTGCAGTGCAGTAGGGCCTCTCCATCTAACCTGGAGAGGACCAGTGCATTGCCTAACTCTGTGAAGAGCACTTGTCTGAGGGCATGGTATATTTTCTTAACACAAAAACTCACAAACAACACAAAACAAAGCAAATTCCTTGACCAACATGGATTGGAGTCTATAAAGGCCTTTCTTCTCAACTACCTTAGCCCTGAAAGAGACCACACTCCTTCCCTCAACTCCTCAATGAGTCATATCACAAGCAACACGCCATTAATCTTTTCCTGGCAGTTTCACCCTGTCACAATAACCCTTTTGAAGAGATTTAAGAGACAAATTCCTGCATATACACCTATAACAATTGTTTGGAGAGACAGCTTGTTTATAAAGGCTGACAAAAGTAATTTGAGAAAACAAACTCCAATTTAGTTCTGAATTTGTAATGCACTGCTTAAGAAAGGAAGGAACCATGTGAGTCCTATTACAAAGTTCACAAATATAACCAGATTTGTATGTCCTACAAAAATTATAAATTCATTATGAAATTCTGGAGAGAGAAAACCAGCAAAGTTCATGCAGAATTCTGGATATAACTTTCATCTTGAAATGGGATGGGGACCGACTGGATAAGCAACAGCTCTGCAGAAAAGGACCTGGGGTTACAGTGGACAATAAGCTGAATATGAGCCAAAAATGTGCATACTGGGCTGCATTGGTAGATGTGTTGCCAGCATATTAAAGGAAGTGTTTATTCCCTGTATTCAGCGCTGGTGAGGCTGCATTTGGAGTACTGTGTCCAGTTTCGGGCCCCCTACTACAGAAAGGATGTAGACAAATTGGAGAGAGTCCAGTGGAAGACAACATAATGAACATTTTAAAATGCACAACTGTTTGTAATAGGAAGATATATGTGAAAATACTGGTTCAGGATTAACCACATTAGGTACTATTTGTCCATGAATAAATGACAAGCTGATTTGTAGTTTCTGATTCTTAAATTGTCTTTATGATGAGACATTGATTCATGCAACTCTGCTGTGTTTCCAAATCCCAAGATTCCCTTTCCTCAGTTTGACTTCTCACTTAAAACTTTCTTAGGTCTTTCTCCAATAGAAAAATATGGAACTTTTCTCACACAAAATGCAGGATTTGGAAAACCGGCTCAGATTCTGATTTCTACAAACATACTTTTAAAAAAAAGTATTTTTATGAACACTACAATTCTCAAATGAATATAGCTAAGAAGGGCAGGAGAATATGCTATATTAAGTTTAATACAATAAGGTGTTATATTTCTACTGCACTGTCTATTAGATAATGTATATTAAACCATGATCTTAATGAATCGTTTTTACATGCTAGATAAGAATATTAATGAAAAATTGAATTTAAAAATAATATTTAGTATATTACTTAACCAATATTAAATTGTTGCTAACATGTTAGAACATGTTTGATGTGACAGCCTCCGTTTCAAGTACAGTTAATTCATACCACTGGCATGTTGGCAAGGTGAATAGCAGGAACCCAAACCAACCTAACCTAAAGCAATAACATGCAACAAAATGAATGCAACGAAATTCAGTTTATTTCTCATGGAAAGAATTTACATAAATTGTAATCTGCATAAAAAGGGTCATCAGTTATTTCCCTTAATAAATCATCCTCAAATACATGTTATTTTCTAACTTTTACAGGCAGCATAGGGTGGCATAAGGGAACAGATAGGCTTGAAGAGCATGGGACTCAAGGATAGATTTGAATAGCTGGTGGAGAATAGGAAACTGGAAGATAGTTGTAAGAGAATGCAAGAGTATGAAGGGAGTCAAATGGCAGAAAGGGGTCTTACAGGATAAAAACATACTACGCTGAAGAAAGTGGGGACTAGAAAGTATTAAGCGATAAGATTGGGGCAGGGTGATGGCCTTTCAGATAAGAATAGAAGGGTCAGAAAGCTAATCTCATGATCTCCTGTAACAGGGGTCGGCAACGTTTTTGGCCAGAGTGCCAAAATATCTCAGCCTTGACCCACATCTCTGAATCTCTAGCTGGGCTCTGTGGTAGTGGCAGCTGCATGCATACCTTGAGATACACAGCCAGGAAGGGGCCTGGGGCATGTGCAGGTGCTGCCACCACGGAGCCCAGCTGGGGCTCCAGAGCCTGGTGCAGCTCTTTGCAGCCTCCTGACTGCTTGTTGCAGCCGGCCCAGGCTCTGGGCAGCTGCTGCCAGCCACGGAGCCTGAACTACTTGCAGCAGGGCCTGCAGCCTCCCCATCACTGGTGGCAAGCAGCCTGAGCTCCACGGCTGGTGGCAGCTGCTCGAGGCCTGGCCTGACTGTGGCGTGCTAAGCAAAATGGCCTCATGTTCCAGGCTCCAGCATGCATGCCAGGGGGGGACGACTTGCTGACCCCTGTACTATAAAATGGATCATCATCTTGAGCATCTTGCCACTGCCTCCAATACTTCACTGCATAGTGAAACATCAAGACCATTAAAAAGGATAGCGAGTCATTAATACCTGTGGAGTAGGAAGATTAACAAGAATCAGGGAGATGATAACGAGTCATTATTATCATATTAAATGAACCATGATAGAGACAAGTCAATTGACTTTATCAGCTTTACCTGAATGGAAATGCCACTGCCCCTTCCAAACAGTTGGTTTTAAAGTTTGGGGGGAGCAGGAATCAAAATGGGGAGGAGGCAGGTTGCAACTGCACCACTGCACCCCTCCCCCCCAATCCACCCCTATTAATCAGTAATGGTAAACAACTGAAGGAAAATTAAAATCATTATGTTATGGCTTTGTAGTGGTATGATGTAGACTTCAAATAATGGAGGACTCCAGGCTACTGTCTCTTGCACTATAGTTTGGTGACATGTTCGCATTCTATTTTATCCAGAATATATTTTTCATATGTGCTTAACTTTATTAGAAATACCTTACTGATATCCTACGTTTAATACACTGTCAGAACATCATCTTGTAAAATATACCAAAGGTCTAATTTATTTACCAAATTTATTTAATCAAATAGAAACACCAGGAACTAAATTCACTACCTCATCCTGTGTTATTTGTATTACTCTCCAGTGATGTAAAGCAACGAGACATCTACCTTAACAGAACAATTTCACATACAGTTGTTCAAATAGAATTTCCCAAGTTAAGCAAGATTAAAAATTCCCTCCAAAAGAAAATGAATATAATAAAATATATCTTATTCTGTGTATGCTGTTAAAAAGTACAGAATTAGTATTTTTAATTGGTGCAAATGAATTAAAGCAAAATGTATTATAACTGTATTTCAATATCAGCATTGGAAACTCATGATTTGCCCTCCCTAGAGTCTTGCCACATGATACCCTAACAATGGTACACAAAAACAATGTAAATTACACTAATGAAACTTACACCAGGATCTAAAGTGAACAGAAAACCACTCTGCTGCAATAGGCACTTTTACAGCACCTCAGCACTAGCTAGCAAAGGAACAACTAATAATCTGTTTGTCTATAGATAAGCTAACCATAAGGAAATCTGGGACACTGTGCCCACCCTCCACCCTCTGCACGCTCTCAAGTCAGTGAGGGAGGGGCAGCATGCTGGGCCTGCCTGCCCAGTTGCAAGGTGTTTTGCACCTCTCTGACTCCCAGGCAGATTGTGCTCCACACCACTGCATTTTTGGGATGCCTGTTATAATTCTCAACAGCCAGCCAGGACCAGCTTCTTAAATCTCGCACTGTCCCAGCTAAACTAGGACATAGCTATAGAAAATGACTAATACAGGACAATGCACAATTTTCCTTGCCCAGAGTACCACATGCTAGTAATAGACACTGATGGAAGTCTCTGTCAGTGGTTCTCAACCTTTTTTGTACCAGGATCCATTTATAAAGATCAATGGCCAGTCCTGACCCAGCACCCCTCACTCCAGACCTGCTAACCCCCACCACCAGGGCCCAGCTCCCAGTCTGGGGAGTATGGGGGACCTCAAGCAGCTCCTTGCAGCCTACAAGGGAAAAGTCTTACTTCCCATGTTTTTCTCCTTTAAAAGAAAATCAATTTTTAAAGTATGTTGATAAGTTGTTGAAGTTTGTTCACGACCCTTTCATATATTTTTGCAACTCACTTTTGGGTCATGACCCACAGGTTGAGAAATGCTGCTATATGTAACACATATCATGTATTTTTACACTGATGTGAAGCTGGGTTCTACCAAGGCAAGCGTGTGTTCAGGTACTACACCTTAAGAATCTATTTGACTTTAATGTTTCTATATAGTGCCTATGCAACATTTAAAAAATACATTTTGCTTTTCCAATTTTACCCCTTATTTTCTCCTTCACAGATTTTGGCAGAACTCCTTTAAGACAACATTCTTTAAAATCTAACTGAATAGCCAAATTTAAGATAAAATACTCATAAAATGGAATAAAATCATATAAGTTAATTTCAGACTGTTCAGTGTATTGAAAAATATGAGATATATTTTTATAAATTCAGGGAA
>NW_005841854.1:2897767-2979639 GCF_000455745.1 Alligator sinensis | reverse complement strand
AAGAGGCTTTTTCATGGGGAAAAAAACCAGAAAAAAGAGCAGGATCATCTTCGTTCAAAGAAAAGGTCTCTTAAATATGTTTCATATCAATGCTTTTGAGTCCATAAGAAGTAAATAAGTTAGTCCATGACTGTCAGCTGATCATTATTTTATACATTACGATGGGGGTATTTAGACATTTGGACACAGCATCTGCCTAAGTAGGGCTTAGAATACTGTCCCTCAGTGGGAAGCTCTACAGCTACTGTCAAGAATCCAGCAATTAAACTAATAAACCATGAAACCCCAGATTTATCAAGTGTGACTGGGAGCAAGCACCTGATTCCACAGAGAGTTAAGAAATATAAACCAGCAGTCAGAAGTGCATGTCAGTATCTACTGGTAGACACTTTCAGAACAGATGGGATTCTTCCCTTACCCCCTTGGTATATTTTCAGTCAACAGATGCTTCAGCTATAATTTCAGTTTGCACTATTTACTTGAAAGAAGCTTTATTTCTCTCTTTTAAATGTGGTTGGAAAAAGAACTTCAAAAAGACTGTCACATATATGGTTTATTTTTACTCTTCTTCAGACTGCAAGACAGTCTCCCTGTTACAACAGCAAAACTAAAACTGAGCATGAGGAGAAATGGAAGGAGTGGTCATGTTAAGCATGTATAATGTCCTTCTTGGGAGAGCCCAGACAATCCTTAGAAACACAGGAGGGAAAAGGAAAGCTCCCATACATGAAGATTTTGAATAATTTCAGGCCAAATATTTAAATAATAATGCCTACTAAAATTTTACTTTCCAATTGCCAATACTGGATAAAAAAAAAATTCAACTTCTGGAAACTTCTTTTTGATTTTTAAATGGACTATCATTTTGCTTCCACAATTCTGATGCCAACAGCTGCTATACATGCCAAACACACACAGCAATCTTGAATTTGTAATCCTCAGTTAATAGTAGATAGCTACACATTTCCATAGATAATGACAAGATGTAGTAGAAGCCCATAAATAAATATACGTTAAAGAGTTAAAGAATATTGAGTTTTGTTTAGGAAATGTTTTGTAAGCCAACCTCAAACAGTTGCATGTTTCAAATATTATAGAAGAAAAGAAGGGAAAATGGAGAAACACTTAGACATAGTCTATAGGAGAAATAAGTTAAAGATAAATCTCCAGATCTGAACAACAATGAGTTTGACGACGGCATCAGAATAGCATGGTTTCAGCAATAACTGCTCTATATGTAGGTCCTCTTCAGGCAGAGGACAGAGAAACTGCTTGTGAACAAAAAATAAAAGCAACCGCTGTGTTTACTCTAATATAAGATGATCTTGAATGTAAGACAACCCCACAATAATTAGATTCTACACAGAGAAAATGTATACATTTATTATAATTTTCCATGCATGGAATGTAATTATTGGAGGATCATTTTAACTTCTTCCCCTTCCCCCACTACTGCAGGCAGTGGAGGGAGAAGTGAGGAGGGGAGCAGTAATGGAGCAGACAGTAGGGGACAAACAGTGGGGGAGCCAGTAAAGGATGTATGTGGGGCGCTAGTGGTAGAGGTCAGGCAGAGTGTAGGCAGTGAGGCAGGCACAGAGAGAGGCAGGCAAGTTGCCCCCTGCTACCTGCCCTCCCACTAACTCCCCATTGTGCCTGCCCCACCCCCACGGCTCAGGTTGCCCCAATTCTCCCTTCCCCTTTCCCCTCCTCCTCTCCCCATGTTGCTTCTGCCACCTGCAGTCTCAGGTCCCCATCTCCCTTCTTCCCATCTCCTCTGCCCCAAAGTCTCCACCTGCCGCTCAACCCCCAACTTCCCCCCACCCCAATCTTTTGCTTTGCAGCTGCTGCAATCCAGGGCATAGGAAATGGCTCCAGCCTGCCCCATAGCAGCAGCACAGAGCCAGAGCTGCTGTTCCAGCCCAGCTCCATAGCACCACCAGCAATGAGGGAGAGACTTCTCCCTCCATGGAGCAGCAGTGCTGGCTCCATCTTTCTGTTATGGGGTGGGCTGGACCCATGCTCCTTGCCTTGAGTTGCAGCAGGGATGGAGCTGCTGGCTCCGAGCAAACGTAAGCAGGAGTACAGCATAGGGAGAGAGAGGGAGAACCAGCATCGTGGGAGGGGGAAAGACTGGGGGCTGCAGGGGAGTAGTGGTAGGGCATGCAGATGCAGTACAAGCTGTGGGGGGAGGGCAGGTGGCAGCTGTGACTATCTCCAGCTCCAGCATCAACCCCAGGCTGGGGTCAGAGCTGGAGCATATCCCCACCCTACCCCCACTGCCTCATGCTGGATTGTAAGGAGAGGGGCTCCGCCCCCCCCCCCGCTTGTTAAATGGGGGGGGGGGAACTCATCTTCTAATCGAGAAAATATGGCACAACATTTTTAATAATCTGAATTCATCTGAATTCTGTTTAAGTAAACAAGATTCGTTATCACAAAAAAGCCAGCTACAAAAAAAAAATAGGTATGTAAGGGCTTAACTGCTAATCATGGACTTGAACTCCAGGCATGGATTAGGCCCCTAAATACCTTAAAAATTAGGTCCATCGTATTAATACCTTAAACAACATCTATAATAATAACAGGTTTACTGTCTGTCCAGAGCACTCTGATTGGTTGGCTCAACAACCAATCACAACGCTTACTGAAACAAGCAATCAGAGTGCTCCAGACAGACAGAATAAGCATGTTATTATTATAAATCCTGAGGTATTTCAAACAGATATCCAGGTAACTCAGAGCTAGAATGAAGCACTAGGGCCCCACGCCACAGAGCCAGCAGGCTCTGCCAAAGGTGGGGGGGAAGCAGTGAGGGACCCAATCATTTTTTTCTCCCCCACAGCCTTCCCACCTCTCCCACAGCTCTCAGACATGCTGGTGGGTCCAGGGCTTCAAGGAACCTGGTGCTTCTCTCTGCAGCAGCACCACCCCCCACGATTACTTGGGTAAGGGCAGGTGAGTGCTGCCCAGGGGGCACCACCACCATGGGGGGGGGCGGGGGGAGTACCAGGGTCCCCTGCAGCTCAGGTTTTGCATGGCCTGCTGGCAGCTCACTCCCCGGTTGTGGGAGATGCACACTGGGGGCTGCAGCCTGGTGGTGGGGGTCAGCAGGTCGGGAGTGAGGGGCACTGGGTTGGGACTGGCCATTGATCTTTATAAATGGGTCCTGGTACAAAAAAGGTTGAGAACCGCTGACACAGAGACTTACATCAGTGTCCATTACTAGAATATGGTTCTCTGGGAAGGAAATAGTAGGGTGTTGTCCTGGATTAGTCATTTTCTGTAGTTATGTCCTAATTTAGCTGGGACAGCACTCAATTTGAGAGGCTGG
This sequence comes from Alligator sinensis, assembly GCF_000455745.1. NCBI lineage: Eukaryota > Metazoa > Chordata > Crocodylia > Alligatoridae > Alligator > Alligator sinensis. Next base: position 2,976,308 of record NW_005841854.1, on the reverse strand, counting down.
ATTTGGCAGGCTGTGGAGAATTATAACAGGCACCCCAAAAATGCAGTGGTGTGGAGTGCAATCTGGCTGGGAGTCGGAGCAATGCAGAGCACTTTGCAACTAAGCATACAGGCCCAGAATGCTGCCCCTCCCCACTGACTTGTGAGTGCGCAGGGGGTGCAGGGTGCAGGCAGTGTCTCAGATTTTCTCACGGTCAGCCTATCTATAGACAAACAGATTATTAGTTGCTCTTTTGCAAAGGGAAGCACTAGAGTCCCCCCGCACCTCAGGGGTTGCGTGACCTGCCAGCAGCTTGCTCCCCAATTGCAGGAGATGCAGGCAGGCTCTGGGAGGGAAAAAAAAAAAAGATCAGGCCCCTCATTACTTCTCCCCCACCCCCTAGCAGAGACTTCCTGTGCAAGCTACTGCTAGGTTGCACAACCTCTGAGCTACAGGGGGACCCATAGCTTCCCTCCACAGCAATGGAGCCCCCCGGGGATGCCAGGAGGGGTGCTAGCTGTGCACGTGCAGCCCCAGCTTGCAGGCAGCACCCACTGGATCCAATGGTGCACGAGGCACTGGAAGCCCAGGTGTGCTCAGGGAAGACTGGGCTTGGTGGGCTTCCACTGCCCCTTACACCATACCTATCACCTTCCTGCCATGTGGGACCACTTGGGAACAGGCTGGCTGGCCCAGGAAGGCAGCAGGAGTGCAGCTGGGTGTGTTAGAAGCTGGAGAAGGTGGCAGGGATGATGCATGGGGCACAGGAAGCCAGCCAAGACCTAGCTTCCCCAAGAACTCCCAGGCTGACAGGACCCCATGCACCATCCCCTGCTGCCTTCTCCAGATACAGCCCTTGTACACGTGAGGAATATCACTTTAATTTGTTACGTAGCAAACTAAAATACATGGGATGTATCCATAAGCAGTGGAAATGGGGTCTAATGGGGCTTAGCCCCCACAAACGCGGGGCAGTGGTAGGTCCGCAAGAGGTGGGGGAGGGGAAAGAACCATGGGGAGAGGGAGTGGGGCTGGGGCTAGGGGTGGGACATGCTCTGCACAGCCGGGGTGGGGTGGTGGCTCATCTAGGGGGCACACCTGCTGCTGCTATGCACACCCTGGAAGGCATGAGGGGGCATATGCCCCCAGATCTGCACGGGGCAGAGCAGGCTGCCACTGTAGACTGGGGCTGCACCAGGCTCTTCCCAGCAGGGCTGGGCCAGGCTGTGCTCAGGGCGGGCAGTGGCAGCACTGGGATGGGGCTACAGCCACCCCAAAATTTGCTGTAGCCCCCCAAAACCTCCCTCCCAGCACCGCTACTGCCCACCCCAAAAGCAGCTTGGCCCAGCCCCACCAGGCACAGCCCTGGCCCCAGCCCGCAGTGGCAGTCTGCTCTGCTCCACACAATTCTGGGAGCACATGGCCCCCATGCCCTCCCAGGACACATGCAGTGGCAGGAGCCACCACCCCCTCCCTGTGCCCCCTGGATGAGCTGCAGCTGTATCCCGCACCCCACCCTGCCCCTGCCCCACTCCTCTCTTCACCCCACATCTCTTTCTCCACCCCAAGCCACTTCCCTCACAGACTTACCTGCTGGGGGACGCACGCAGGCACGCATAGTCCACCCCCCCAATTTTTTTTTCTCCTTCTGCTTATAGATGTTTTAGTTTGCTACATTAAAAAGTCATCTAAATTGAAATACACCACCAAATGTGTACACTGTTACAAAACTTAATCGTAACATACCACTGAACTTGTGCACTGTTACAAAATTAAATCATTTAAAAGTGCAATTAAACCACTAAAAGGGGAAATCTCCTCGTGTGTACAAGGGCCCTTAGTCACATGTACAAGGGCCTTCTTATTCTATGACTATAAACAAGTCACAAGGCCAGACTTTTGACAAAATATGTATTTATATTGCTAAGCCTGTGTTTACACATGGACAGCTTTAAGCAGTCTTCAAGGGTGAGAAGTTTTGATTCCATTGAAGTATGCAATCAAAGGAGAACTAAAAATTCTGTATTTAAAGAAATACTTTTGCAATAAAAATTTAATCGTGAGTGTTTTGCAGGTTTCAGCTAGTAAGATACTTAATATTATTATAAAACTGAGTTCTTTCAATTTATCTTCTGAGTCTATGGAGTGCCCTGGGATCACATTTTACGGCTTTACTTTGAAACCATGAAAGCTAATAATGTCCTTTCTAAAAGAAATGAAACATCAAAGTCACATGCTTCAAAACAGTTAGAACGCCAAGATAAATGCACCAAAATGCCTGGGTTTGCAATGCGATTTGGGGAGCTGGTAACCCTACAAATGGAGTCTCCCCCATTTCTCAGTTTGATCATTTAGAACTAACAAAGCCGTAATAGCACCCTGGAATGGGATACCTACATGCATTAAAGGAAGCAGTAAAAGGCATTATCTACTGGGAAGCAGCATAACTAGAGGTGGGCAGAAGAGGTACCAGCCACAGGTTCCAACTTAGGACAGACGTGGGAATCATCCTCCACTCCTCAGAGTCTGTGCCCTAGCAGCAAGAGCAGTCCTACAGGGTATATGAACACCCTGCTGCTGCTTTAAGAGCAAATGCCAGGCCAGGCAGAGCACATGGTGGCAGTGGTGGCAGCAGCAGCACAGCTGCAGACTATTTTGGAGTACCCAGCATGGGTAAGACTTCTATACCTTGCACCTTTACCTCCATTCTCAGATTCCATGTGCCCATCTCCCCCTATCTCCTCCTCTCCTGCAGGGTTTGCCCCAGGAGCAAACCTTGCTTGATGTGCCTCTGCTAGTGGGGTAAGTAGAAGAATTTGCCACAAACTCAGGAAATATGTAACTCATTCTCCTGACATACTGCCCATGATGATGCTCACAAGTGCGAGTAGGTGTGATGACCCTGCCCTACCAAGGCTTATTCCTTCTGAGATAACTAACTAGCATAAGCACAACAAGCCTTTCAGAACTAAAAGAAAAGCATGTTTTTTATTCTTTCATGACCTTTCAGGGGGAAAGAGACTCCATGTAGCTTCTTTACTCTTCTAAAGAACTCTTTCTGAGCAGCTATATGGCCATGCTTGTTTAAAGATTAAAGATATCTATTAGTAATGAGTTTTATTTATTTCTTTCCTCCTGCCCACTAGGTCTGTTGATTGCCAAGTCTATTTCACAGCAAAAATTGACACCATTTTAACAAGTTCTGAGAATTCAAACTAATTTACTGGTTTCATTTTCAGCAACTAGGTGCAAAAAGATACCCGGTAGTCTCTCTACAAGTTCTTCCAAACGGTGTATTTCACATTTCTACAGTGAAAATGAATTTTGATGGCCACAAAATTAACATCGTCAGGTTTCATTTCCCAATCTAACTTCTCCTTGTTAATCCATATTTAAATTGCTATTAAGATTTTTTCACTCGTCTAAGCTGTTAAATAACGTATGACCCATTTTAAAACTTACATTCTTTGTCAAGAATAGATTATTTCAATACACTGCTATATGCAGATCTGCCCATCGATCTTCTTTCTCTCTACTCTGTTCAGCATATAATAGAGAAGGGATCTTAACAGTTAAATCAAACCCTCATGTTTTATTTGAAGTAGGGATGCTTCAGAAATTCTACTAAATGTGGCAGAAGGACAGTATTACATGTTTTGTCACATTTTGTAGATCTTCAAAATATTTCCAGAAAGAAATAAGTAACCAACCCAGCTTATGGGAAGATGTTTAAGAAAATTGCTGGTCTGGTCCCCACTATAAGCTTTGAACCTTTTTATGCTATCTCTTCAGAAACATGTGCTGAATTGAACATGTTCAGAATATACCGTGAAAGCTAGACATGTATTTTCCAGATAGGTAACACAACAAAGAGCTGTAAGAGTCAAGGCCAGCACAAAGTCTAGCACTACTTATATCTTGGCAAAATGTTTAAATATCTGTAGGCGAAAAAGAACACCCATAAATGGGCAAAGTAAACCCAATGTGTCAATCAAGTCTAATTACACTCCTTTCTCTATTTTAGTGGTTCTTACTGTTATTGTCAATTGGTTTCTGTATATCCAATTTCTAGAGCAGAGATCAACAACATACGGACTGCAGCTCATTCTAGCCTACCAAGTCACTGGATCCAACCTACGGACCCAGAGAGGAGAGGAGAGGAGAGGAGAGGAGAGGCCTTAGCAGCATTCTGGCAGGGGCACCTTTGTCCATACCCATGTGAGGTCTGTGCCACTGCTACTTCTTCCTGCCCTCCCACTATCATGTCTGGCCCTAGCATGGGCCTGGGAAGAGCCTTCCATCACCAGAATGCAGTTCAAGTCCCCCAGTCTGCCTCAGATTGGAACCAGGTAGTTTCAGCCCACAGTTTGGAAAGGGTGGCAGATGCTGTTATAAAGAGATTTAACCTGAAAATACCTATCAGCTTCGGAAGCCCTTGTAGTTGTCTAATGCAAAACAAGCAGCAACCCAAACATACAATCACAAAAATCATTATTGCCCTTGTCTATATATTTTCTATATTCCAGTGACATTTACCATATTTTCGCACATATATCCTGCAGGGTATACGCGATTTTACAAAAAAAGAAGGATGTGTATGGGCTATACGGGGGTGCGGGCTATCCACAGACTTTTTCTCCATGGGGGCTGGGGCCAGGGCGGGCTGCGCTGCCTCCCCGCTGGGCCCAGACAGGCTGGGCTGCACTGCCGCCACTGTCGCGGGGGCTGGGGTGGGCTGCGCTGCCCCCCCACTGGGCCCAGGCAGGCTGGGCTGTGCCGCCACTGCTGCAGGAGGCGGGCCGGGTCGGGCTGTGCCGCCTCCCCGTGTATACGGGGCCTCGCCCTCCATCTCCTTCTTTCCTGGAGGCACAGCCACCACCTGCCGGGGTATGTAGTGGACACCCAGCGGTGCCTCCGGGGCCTAGCAGGGAGGCGCCGCTTGGCTTGGAGTCCTCCCCTGGGGGTGCAAGGAATACAAGGGGGTGCAGGGAATACATGGGTGCGGGGAATGCGTGGATTATTTTTCAAAAATGCAATTTTCCGCGGGTTATACATGGGTGTGGGTTATACCCGTGTGCGGGGTATATGCATGAAAATACAGTAGTTTCTTCATTGGGAGAAACTAAATATCCAAACTTGCAGGCACCAAATGTTCAGCCGACCACCCAAATAATACATTTGCTTTATAAAGATACTCTCTCTTAAAATACAACCCACATGTTAAAGGAGCTGATGGCACCGTTACTGTCTAAATTGTTAACAACTCCTAGCTTAGTATAGATTTTGAGTGTGATAACCTGTTAATGGGCTAACAATCAGTAATGGACAGCACAGCACTGTGCTATCCCTAAAGCAAACCACAGAGGAGCCTGCGACTAAGGGAATCACTGTCTCAATTCTATTCTCCCCACAGCTCCAAGGAAGCATCAGCTGTTCCAGACATATTCCATCTGCAGCGTGCACTCTATGTCCCATCAAAGTAATTACCCAGAGAGGCAATGTTTGTGTATTCCTCTTCATCTTCTAACAAGAAATACAGCAGCTGAGGTGCCTTATTCCCCTATTCAGAGGAAACAGTACAAGGTAGTAAGGCTCTTTCTGTTCCCTTGAGTTGGCATACAGAGGATGGCCGCAAACTGGGCCTTCAGTATTAGCAGTAATGATAAACTCCATTTAACAAAGAAAAGGATTAAAATGTGGTATTTAGTATGTGGCGTCAAAAAAATTCTAAACTTAGCTCCTCTTTCAAATAATTTCTAAAAAGTTCTTCCTAACTAAAAGTTCTTCCCAGTTATTGAGGTTTCCTAAATTCTAATAGAAAAACTAAAGGAAACAGCTCTTTCAATAAAATGGATGTTAAAATCATTAGTAACTAGCAAGAACAAAAATGCATCACTGAATGAGATTACTTATTGTGCAAATGAGTTTGCTAGGCTATAGCCTTCCAAAACATGTCTTCCACTGAATTAAATTGGATTTCTAACTGTGAAATGATCAAGGGATCAGACCACAAAATCCTTAATGCTACTCTAGTTCTCTTACACAGCATAAAGGTACTAGAAAAAACAAATGAGGATCTTACCCCAGGAGCATATTTTCAGGGCCCAGTAGCTAACATCTTCTATAAAATCTTTCATTTATACCAAGCTACTGCATATTCCCTAGTATGTATTTTGCATAAAGAGGACTGAATTCTATTGTCTTTTTTTCTTCCTTCTTTGGTGTTAAATCACTGCACTGTTTCCAAATATCCTTCTAAGTAAGAAGGAAAAAGCCTACTGTCTAAGCACTAAAACAACACGAATATCAGGTCCTCTCCTAAGATGTCAAAGTTATAACGATAAGGTTATATACCTGGCTTCAGCTGCCCATTAATTATTATTTATGACTTTGCATGCCTGCTGAAAATAAAGAATGACTAAGCTAATCTCCATGTGTATGTTAACAAAAATTTACAGTATTTGTGAGGGGTTTTTTAAATTAAAAACAGAAAAGGGTAGGTTGGAGATTAGGAGGGACATTCTGACTATGAGGCTGGTCAACCACTGGAACACTCTACCTAAAGAAGTTATGGAATAACTCCCTGGAAATTTTTAAGAGCAGACTGGACAAAGCTTGTCTGGGATGTTTAATTAGGGATGATCCTGCCTTGAATAGGGAGCCGGACTCAACTTTGTGAAGTCCAGCCCTACTTTCCAATGATCCTATAAGTAACAAAATCTGAATAACTAAAATTTATGATGATATCACAATTCAGTTAGATATAAATAATTTTTAAAAATTAAAGCAGCTATCAGTGGATTATGTTAAACTGCACACATCACATACTACACAAATAATGCACATCTCCCTAATTTGAAATCATTATTAGCATATGCTAAAGTAAAGTGATTGAAACATAATCCTTACTACCATAATTGTAGATTAGATAGCACCAGGAAAATATCTAATTTAACAAAACTGATTCCCTAATTTAATAAAAAGAAAAAATGAATAACCATTTTTCATCTTATCCATTAGAGATAAAACAATGAAATAACTTCTGTATTCACAGGAAAATTGTCAAACTGGTAAGAAGAGATTTCAAAAGTAAATAACATCATGTACACAAAACCAGGCAATGTTATTACAGGCAAATAACATAATTGATACTAAATGAAAATGTATTCATATTAGTCTGAGTTTCCTGATTTATTAGTCAATACGTTATTTCCTATCAATACAGAAACTAAGAAGGATTTTTTAAAATTATATTTGACAGCACTTTCACTTGAAACATTTTCTGTTTTTTTACTTACTGTATCATAGTTTTGTTCATAAAAAGATAAATCAAACAACACCATCCCATGAATATTTATTTTGTACCTTGGAGGACCGAAAACAAAATGCTGTAGATTTCACATCAGCTTGCTCTTTGTCTGTGAGAAGCAGACTCTTGTCATCCAGGAGGCTCAGATACTTCCCTGTTGTTATATGCCTTAGTCTGAATGGCTGTCCCCATCTGATGTGGCTTCCACTCCACCTAAAAAGACAAGTTCAGAGGAGAAATCTTAAACTCAGAGAAGAAATCTTAAACAAAATACAATGTTCAAAACTGAGATCACTATTAAACATTCTGAAAGTTCATTGATTCACGGTAACTGCAAAATCATCTTAATGTTACCAAAGATGCCCAGTCTTCCTTCCCAATAATTAGCAGAAAAAGCTACTATTTAGCTATCTCACATAGACTAATTCCAACAGCCAAAAGGAACAACCCCTTCCCGTACTTCAAGGTAAAGACCTTTTGGGAGAGGAAGCTGCCAACAGCTTAGTGACCCCAAAAAACCCATACACTAATAACCTAATAATCATTCAAAAACTGATTTCAAGAACTAGTCGATCTAATAAATAACCCATTGAACACCAGAGAAGAGATACCTGCTCTTATAAAATATAAGCTGATATCAAACAACTCTCCTCCTCAATATTTTATTATCCTCTTAGAACTAGATTTTCCAAGCCACCCAGAGCATTTTCCCCTGCAGGGGTTTGTACAGTCTGTGTAGATATTCTCCTCAGATACAATATTCACAAAATAATACCAGAACAGAACAAGCAAGCAAAGGCCTACATTAAGTCTTCAAATTTTGGAAGAAATAGAAAGGAAAATGAAGTATTCCAACTCAGTTCATTGGCCTTTCTATTAAAATATAGACAGAAAGGTTTTAACTTTCTGCTTCAGACTGAAAGCATGAAAAACTTGTCTATTCAGAACAATTTCTAAAGGACAGTCCAGCACAGAGATTACTATGTAGGAGAATCTCCTTGCCATAATTGAGGTATTATGTGATGCTCAATCTATCAAAATGTTCTCTCAGTAGAAGCTCTTTAGGGAAGGGCATTATATTTTTCTCATCTTTGCATGGTGCCTAATACCAAAGGCCCTCATCATGAACCAGTATACTCTAAGTGCTTCTGCAATACAAATAAATATTATTTTTTCACTTCTACTTTACTATGAAATAGCCCAACATCATCAATTACTGTTGAATCTAAACATTGCATTACTGCTACCTTTGGCTTCCTCTTAAACTTTAAAACCTTAAATTTTTTAAATGATGCCAGGAAGAAAATTCCATACCACATCAAGAGGCAGACAAGGTTCTTTGGGTGAATCTGTTATCTTTTATTAGACCACCTTAAATAGTTGGGAGAAGATCATCCTGGATGCCTGGGATCACGAACAGTGGGTCTAGACCTTCTGCATGAGAACAACCATCTTCATGGAGATCATCGCCCAGCTGGCCCCCCACATCATGCACCAAGATGTTAGCATGAAGCCGTCCCTCACTCCAGAAAAGTGGATGGCCATTGCCACCATGAAGCTGACTACCCCAGTAGTCTCTGCTATGTCACCAACAGTTCAGCATTGGCACATCTATGGTCATGGAGGCCATCCAGGAAGCGTGCCTCGTCATCTGAAATGTCCTGGCCAACTGCTTCATCCACCTCATCAACCCATAGAAGGTTGCTGACTAGGGCTGCACAAAATTTCAGCAGCCATTTCATTTTGGAGGTGTTTTGGGCTGTTTTGGCACCCAAAACACCAAATCTGAATCAAAGCAGAAGATTCCAAAACAGATCCGAAATGAAACAGAAGGCTCCAAAATGTTTTGGATATGTTTTGAAGAATTTCAGAGTTTCAGAGCTGGGCTTGCAGGGAAAAAAAAACTAAGGAGAGGGTGGAGGGGAGGGGAAGTACTGCTCTGATATTGACATCTAGCTCCCGGTTTGATTCCCCAGCTCTCTGATCTCTTCCCCCAGTTCTCTAATCCTTTCCCCAGCTCTTCCCAGGGGGTGCAGAACCCTGATCTCTGCATGGGGTTTCAGCAGGCTGCCGCTCAAGCCTAGCTCCCGGAAGACTGTGGTGCTGCTGCTGGCCCCAGCCTGCAGCAGCAGCCTGCTGAAACCCTGTGCACAGATCAGGGCCCTGTGCCCCCTGGGAAGAGTTGGGGAAACGATCAGAGAGCTGGGGAATCAAACCCGGGGCTAGGGAATCCCTGCTGCTCGACCTGACTCCATAGGGAACAGAGATCTATGCTGGGGTCTCCTTGGAGCAGCGCGGGGCTGGCAGCAGCAGCAAAGAGACCAGTGCAGATCTCTACTCCCTGCAGAGCCAAGTCACTTGGCAGGGACCAGCAGGCTTGCTCGCCAATCTGCACTGCTTCCCTGTCCCGTGACCCTGCATGACAGGGATCAGAGATGCACGCAGGAGTCTCCTCACCTGCATGGAGGGCAGTGACCCTCCTCCTGCCCTGGATGAGCCACCCATGGTCCCATCTTGCTCCCTGCTGGTGCCCTGCACCCCCCGGCCCCAAGTCCTGCCTGGCTGGGAAGGGCTCTGCAAAGCTTCCTTTGCAGCCCATTCGAAACAGAGTCAGAGGAGACTCAGCAGAGCCAAATCTCCTAAACAGATTCAGCCAAATCGAAACAGAACAGTGATCTGAAACACTGAAATGAATCACTGTCCTCTGAAATTGAAATGGCTGTGTTTCAATTCGGTTTTGGATTTGGCGCACAGCCCTATTGCCGACTTCCACTGTATGGGCTTCCCCAACTAAGTGGGGCCATGGACAGCACCACATCCCCATCCTCTGCTTGCCCCAAGGTGCCAAAGCATCATCAACTGCAAGGCTTACTAATATATTGTGCTCCAGGGTAGACACCCTGGAGCACAATGTCACCCATTGTCATTCATTGTGCTCCAGGGTAGACACCAGGGCCACTTTACCCACATCGTCATTAGCTGGGAGGGCAGTGCCCACGGTGCCCGTGTCTTCGAGAGCAAGCCCCTCCACTGATGTTGGGGGCACCAGATCCACACAATGGCAGGGAGTCCATGTCTGCAAAGCCCTGGCTGACTCTTCTTGGTCCTTGGGCAGCTGTGGGGCCTGCGGGGGGAGGCAACTGCATGGCAGAAGGCATCACCACAGCAGAGGCAGTCAACTCCTGGTGCTCCCTCATGGGATCTTCAGCCTTTCTCCCTGGGCCCAGAGGGCCTGGTCTCCCCCTTTGGGGACCCTAACCCTAAGACCCTCAGCTACACCTGAGGCCTAATTCACACAGCAGGACCAAACCCCAGGCTGTCCATCCCTGCCATGACTGAGGCACTCCTCCACAGTGGGCCCCAGGCCAGGAGAGGGGCCACAGGGAGTGGCAAAGTTCCCTCCTGGCACCTGTCAGATGGACGAATTGAGACAGGAGGGTTCTGATGCCAGCCACTCTCCCAGTGACAGCCTTCCCTGGCAGGCTGGTAAGCTACACTCACCCCCCAGCTCCCACACCCCACTAGGACTGTCCTGGAACTGCTTGGGGGACATGCATACATGGCATGATTAGAAGGTTTGTGGGGGGAGGCTCAGATTGGCTCAGGTATAAGGGAGTGTCATAGACAGCCCTGCCCTGGGGCCCCAGGCACCCTGGTCTTGCTCCCCACACCCAACACCATGGTCTATGCCAGGTATCTTTCTGCTTCCCCTGACCACAGTTCACCAGCTCCCTTGTCCCACTCCTGCAGCTCCCAGTCAGGGTCCAGTATAGACAGTTAGCCCTACCTGGCACCCAGGGGTCCCTCCTGTGGAACCATTACTCCTGTCACCCCTAGAGCAGGAAACTCCCTAGAGCAGGAAACAGCATGCTGTTGGGGGCTAGATGGCAGCCTCTCTCTGCCATCCCCAGCTTGGGGGACTTATGCGCTCTCTGTGAGAGGCAGCACTGGTGCCAAAAAGGAGTGTCGCTGCAAAGCAGACCGGGACCCTATCTACAGATGTCGTGTCCTGGCACTGGACTCTGCCAGGTCTGCAGAGGTGCAGGTTGACTCCTCAGAATGGTGGGTGGCCATATCAAGCCCCCGTTCCCACACCTCAGCAGCCAGGTATGGGCATCCGCCAGTCAGAGAATGTCCTCCTTCACACCTGGAGTCTCTCCTCATGCCACTCCTGCAGCTCCTAGTGCCAGGAGTCAACTGTGCATACCCAGCACTCAGAGGCAATGATCAAGGCCTGCAGCATTTTCTTGCTTCTTTGATGCCTCCTATGGACAACCCTCAAGCACTCTGCATCTGTGGGGCCTCCTGTCCTTGAGCTGGCATTGCATCCTCCATACACTATCCACTTGCACAGGTGATGTTTTTGTAGTTTGAGAGGGGAGACATAGAGCCCTTGTTTGAAGTTGCAACTTCTGCTGATAAAATGAAATATAAGGACAGGAGGTCTTAGAGCCTTCCAGCACTTACCTGGGTACTCATGCAGAAATGACAAGGTAGCTATGCTCTATCTTGGCCCTTTTCCCTCCTCCCTCATTCAAAGGTCAGGAGCCACAATGCTGCTCTCTATCCAGCACAACAGAAACTGGGGTCCCAGCTGTAGTGCAGGTGTGCAGCAGGCCCCGCAGTAGTGCTGGGACAGGGGGGCTGTGTCCCTCTCCAGGAACTGGGGAAGGTACCCATTCTGCTCCCTCTGAGGGTCTGGGGACCTGGGTACTGTAGGGACATGGACCATCCCCAGAGTGGACAGGGACTGACCACTCTAGGGAACACCAGCAGAGTTCTTAAACCGCTCCCTCCCTCCAATCCTTCCCTTACAGGAGAGACATTTCAGCACAGTGTCCATGTAGGAATGGTACTTTGCTCCCAGCATTTCCCTGGTGAGAGTCAGCTGGGCTTGAAGAGATGACTTCTCCATTATTCTGAGGGGAATGCCAGCCAATATGCCCTGCCTATGTTTAATTCCCAGTCCAAGATGTGATGGCTGGAGGAAGGAAGGGAGGGAGAGGGGTTGTTTGGAAAGGGTTTTTTTTCTTGTTCCTGCTATACTGTAACTCCAGTGGTTCTCAGATACCAGTGTTACCTCCTGTCTCTGACTTCAGTGTCTTCTCTGCCACCTGGCCTCATGGCATTACCAACTGCATCCCCCCACATTTCTCCATCCATACACCAAGACCCACCCTCCTACACTTCTCAGCCATGACAGCCTGGGCAAAGGCTGTAACTGTGGGGGTGGTCTCTAGTGGTCACTGGTCCCCGAGGAGCTGGGTGAGGGCTGGGAGGGAAAAAGCGAGTGTACTGGGCCTGGTGACCACCTTCTGGAGACAGGCTTGCATAGAGGGTTTTGGGCTGGCAGGGCATCATAGTGCCACTACATGCGTGCCCTATTGGCTGTGGGCATGACTCTCCTGCTCCCGTAACACCGTCACCTTCCCTCCAAGAAGCTTCATGTTTCCCCGGTGCCTGGGTCCCCATTACGGCCACATGGAGAGCGGTACAGCCATGCTGTCCCAGAGAGTATGGAATTCAAGATCAGTGCCAGAGTCTTCAGCAGAAATGTGGGGAGGGCTGGCTATCAGTGCTGTGCGTCACGCTGCAACAGCCACTGTTTTAGTAGTTGTGAGGCTGATAAGCACCCCTTGTTTCAGGGGCACCTGGCTAAACCCCTAGGGACAGAGGTAGGGCTGGAAGCCATGTCCAGCAGAGATCCCTTGAACTTTTACTGCATTTTAACCAGGGAACAGCTTTGTATGTTTTGAAAAAGTATATTATCTAACCAAGGGCATAGAGTAGGTTGTTTAGGCTGGGGGAGATTGCTTGTTGCGTAGTTGCTGATTGCTGGCCTCGCTAGAAGGAATACTGTATCAACAAAGTTCCGGAGCTGAAAGGGGAGTTACTTGGGGGGGAGCTGGAGGGAGGGTTACTTGCTGGGCTTGCTATACATGTCATCACATCAGCAGGTTTAACCTGTTACGTAGCTATATAAGGCAGACGCCCACTGGGGTGGGTGTGCTTGCTTTGCAAACGATTGCCAAGCACCACTTTCTGCGCAGGAAATAAAGGTTAAGTTGGATCCTTCACCCCTGTGTGTTTATTGGCACAAGCGCACCGGGCACGAACTCACTGTCCTTTGGGGACAACAAGGCTGGGGGCACTCTGCACATCTGGAAGGGGACAGTGAGGTGTCAGAGGAGTGGGAGTGGAACGCCCATGGAAGCTGTACTGGGAATGATGTCCCGAAGGCTACATGTTTGGCCATGGTGTGTTGGGTCAAGGACCAGGGAGGCACTCCTGTGAGGTGGAAGCCACAGCCTCAGACTCCAGGTCCTAAGCCTCAACTTCTGTGGCATCAGAGCTTTCCCCTTGCTACTGCACACTGTGCTCTAGACAATGCCAGAGATGTCAAGGGAGCTCAGGTACAGCTGCAACTCCACTCCCAGGTCCTGTGGTGATCTGGGGACCAACACCATTGGGCTAGTCCTTGGGGGCCACTGCCACCAGTGGAACTTGAGCTCTGCTCCTGGGCACCCAGTAGTCCCATTGTCCCAGAGCCTTCCTGCACCTCCTCCTGTAGTGAAGTCCCTTCTAGCAAGTCCTCCACTCCCCCAGTTGTGTCATATGAGAACAGGGTGAGAATAGCCCTATTCAGGTGAGGAAGTGGACATACTCTTGGCTCCAGACTTTATATCGGCATCATGCAGGCGCTTGTATTGGGTCTTAATCCATTTCATCTTGGCCTGGCACTGCACCCAGTCCCCATTGTGGGCCCACACTTGTATCTGTTGAGCAATGCACTTGAACACATCCCTTCTGTGGTGCTCTTTGTGGAGCTGGTAATGGGTCTCTCCTCTCCCCAGATGACAGCGAGATCCATCAAATCCCTATAGTCCCAATTTTGTGATTGGGGTGGGTAGTGAAGGAGGATGGGATGGGTTCTTCCATGGTCTGTGGTAGTGCCCACGGGGCACCAATGTCTGCAGGTGGGTAAGGGTCTGGCTGCGAGATGGTGGATAGGTGGATGGAATGGTGGGTGCATGTAGATACACATCCCAGTGCTTAGCTCTGCCTCCCATTCCAGCTGGGTGTGGCCCCCGCACCATGAGTGACCAGGGCTTCACTAGCCATGCTATCACTGTGATGTAAAGTTTTCCAAGGGCTTCCAACAGACACCCCTATGATGCAATACCCCACACACCAACTTGGAAATTTCCACTTTCATCTACCTGTAACAAGGCAGCTGGCTATGCCCCACTTACTCCTGAAGATTCCAGGGGCATCTGCCTGCTTGTGCCAGCCTGCATGCACAGTGCCCCCCGCACTGCCCCAGCCCTAGTATTTCAGGACCCTGTAGCTGTGGGCCAAAAAAGCCTTACAGCAATTTAAGTGTACATGGCCTGGGTACCTGCCAGCAGTGATCTGCCAGCGGTGAGTGACATGTCACAGGGTTGCCTACATGCAGACTCTGTCCCAATGTTCTGTCCCCCAGCTCCCCAACTGGAGAGCCATGGGTGAGCCACCTGCACCAGCTCCCATTTAGGAGAGGGGGGGATGTTTATGTTGGGGTCCAGGTCACAGGACCTAGCCTCTGAGATGATATCATAGCAAAACAGGAAGGGACCTCAAGAGATTATCTAGTGCAGCTAGGGATCAAATCTGTGACCTTGGTGTTACTAGTACTAAACTGTAACTCACTGAGCTAAATGGCTGCTCTGTGAGTGTCAGGGTTAAGATGGCTGTGTTTGAGCATGGGGGCATGGCAGGATGCCAGGGTCAGGGTCCATGGGGGTGTGCCCAAGGCTGGGCTGAGTCCTAGTGCACCTCCCTAAAAGGGAGGGTTTGTGGGGTGCAAAACAGTCTGGGATGCCAGAGGACAGCAATGTAAACTTGAATTGATAGGAAAACAATACAGAAGCTCAAAGCACTGGTTTAACAAAAATTGATCCAAACTGAGCATCTCATACCAGGTCTATCTTAGACCACTTGCACCATTTTTAGACTAGTTTGTGTGTGCCAAACTTCTGCATGGTTATGGGTTTAGATTGATCTATATTCACTTAGACCAGTCTAAGTGTAATGTCTGTACATGCCCTATATTATTATATTTATACACCAGCCTAAGTCCTGCACAAGGCATATCACTAAGTCATTTTCACTGTAGGTTACATATAACACTTTTATGTTTTTATTTGATCAAGTAAAATATCTATTTGTTTAAGTACAACTTCATAAGTACTGGGTGTATGTGTGTGCGAGTATGCGAGAGAGAAAACCTTAAAAACACATTTGGCATGTTTTTTCAAATGTAAGTGTTACAAGCTGGTTTCTGGTTAGCAACTAAGCCTAGTAAATTTCAGGCTCAATTTCTGGAATTTTTTGGTTCTGGAATAAGATTTCTGGAAGTTTTAGCTGTTATTTTTAAACAAGCTAAAGATACCACATTTTTTTCTCTCTCATCTATTATCTTCTCTTAAGTGGCACATAATAAGGACATTAGACTCTTTTTCAATGTGGTGTTCTGGTGGGAAGAGAGAAGGCATATACATTTCCTAAATGCACTTCCTTTCTTCATTTTTATGAGACACAGAAAGCACACCAAAAACACACATTTGTAAGCCAACATGGATATTCCATTAATCAATCATGTAAAGAGCCAGAGTCTGATTCACAGTTACTGTATTTCTGCAGGTAGGCCAAAAAGGTAAAGATGGCTTAACAGTTTTGCACCAACATTAAGGGTTTACCTTGCCCATGCTCTAATTTATAGCAGACTCAGACTGTTCTAGCTTATTTTCTTCTTAACCTGACCTACCTGAGACACTGAAGACCAGAGAATAGCAGAACCATATAGCTGATCTGTAACATAAGTAATAGAACTTGCTAAAAGGCTATGGACAAATGCAACATTTAAGTGACTTAAGGGGGGAGGGAAGCTGCCATATAGGAGTCTGTATGAGCTGTAACAATGTAATGCTTATGTCTACATACTCCTGTAGCAATGCAAGCCAGCTAAATCACTGTCATCCTGAAAAAGGGTTAAAGTTACAACAGTTTTGCTCTACTTGTGTCAGTGCAAGAATGTGCAAATGTAAGTTTGACTCGTATCTTTTGAGATGAATACAATTATTGCATCTGTCTGTACCTACTGTTTAGACTGACTGGCAAAATGCATGTCAAACTCAAAACCTTCAAAATTTATTTCCGATCCGTGATGCACATTCATTCGTCTTTCCGCACAACAAATTTTAGAGAAAAAGTTAGCACTGGGATTTAAGAAATTAAATTGATTTGTAATTTGTAATTTTGCTCAAAGTCTTTGCTTACAAAATGGTATATCCACATTATTGTAAGAAGTTTAAGCTTTTGGTAACAGTAACATTACTTGTAACAAAAGACTACTCCTGTCAGTGCTGACTTGTATGACAGACTCTTCTGACAATTTGTCTTTGGTCACATATCTTCAGAAGGTTAAACCCATAGTCTGTATACATGCTGCCTGTTGAGCTGCAGATATATGACAGTCTTAACAGAAGCCTGTAGCTTTTCAAATCCTAACATAATCCACTGCTCTTGTGCCAGACGACACACGCATTGACAGTGAAACATGAATAAGAGCAAAGCAGGCAGAAATTTTTCTACTGTTTGTTGTATTGGTGTCACTCATTATGCTCAAGGTCAATTTTGGTGCAAAGGCAACTAAAGGGAAAAAAAAAAACTTCTCCATTGTCCTGTCAATGTCTTTTAACATTATCCCATTAAATTACACACACACACACACACACACACACACAGAGAACAGCATCATTAGAGTGTAACCTTTCCCCGTAGCTGCTACCATTTGTTTCTAAAAATATTTATTTGTCACTCAGAATTTTATCACAAACACAAAGCTGTAATAAAATTTAACCGAGTCAAACTTTAAAGGACATTCCTGATTATTACTGTCATGGGTATATAAGGCACAAGACCTGGCTAACACTCCAATTTTACATCATTCATTTTGCAATTTTATTTTTTTATGATTCAGACTTTTTCTAATGAATTTGCTTCTTTTTCATTTAAATGACTTGACTCCAAACTCAGTGTTGTGTAGTTGGGTAACGTAAGAACTTGAATAAGGTTATCTTTATAAAAATCTGAATACATTTAAAATAAATCAAAAACATGAAGGAGTACTTGAGTTAGTTTTTGTTTTGGGGGTTTTTTTATCCATCAACAAGTCCAATATAGGGAGAAAATAAAGTAGCATAATATCTGGTTTTATTAGTTATCACAATGAGGAAACTGTTCGTAACAGTAAATGATTACAGAATCTCACACACACACACACACACACTATTCTCATATTGAAAGGTTAGACCATGGCTGTGATTCAGGAAGGTACTGAGGTATGGTGCTAACTTTAAGTACACAAGTCAAAGCGACTATCCATTTGCTAAATCATAGTTCCTATGCTCACCCTTAGTTCTCACCACAATCTAATCTGTCAGGCAGCAGCACCCTATGCTCCTCCCAATAGGTTACCACCTGCCTTCACTTGAAAACACTGTAGATGGATTCACAAAGCCCTGAGAGAAGGCTGCTTAATACTGATAAGAGAACATAGCCAATTCTCCTGTGCCCAGCAGTGCACAAACATGGTTACTCTGCTTCCAGGCCAGGAAGGGGCATGTGCATCATTTTTGAGGACTCTGCTGCCTGGGCCTGGTAAATTTGCAGTGCAGATATAGCCTTATTGCGCTGCTGGTTTGGGGACTTATTCTCCTGTCACTTAAGTCACGGGAGCTCTGACATTTACCTACTAAAATCAACCATAAACTTGTAGCAATAGCAGTTAACCGTATGATATTTATTTCTCTAAGAAACTCCTTACTTACGCAACTCTTAGAGTCTCTAGTCGCCAGAGGGAACGAGCATGAATCGACACAGCACCACCTTCATAGTGGACGGTTCTGTAACACAAACAAGAGTTCACACTGCATTTTCAGCTTGTTCATAGCTGATCTTCATCTGTCAACTTGCTCACTTAGCAGGATTTTTAATTTCAATATGTCCAAGACAATCCACCTGTTGCCAGTGGTTATTGTACTCAAAAACAATATCCCGTCAATTAAATCTTGCAATTCACTTCTCATGCAAATTCTATTTTTTTAATTATGTCTTTATGGCACTTCATTTCTAATGGTCACTTCTATACAGTGTTAAGAATGTAAATAGCTCTCTTGCATTGGTTGTAAGCATCGGTATGCAACATAAGAAAGCACCTGAAGACTGAAACAGTTCATGGCAAGAAACTGGAAAAGGAAGGAACCAGGGAAACAACATGGTATGATCTTAAGAGTTGTACTCTTAAGATTTGGGCTCATTACAACCTATGTGCATGAAATCATCTTTACCTCACAACTTATATTATAAAGTTATACAAATATTTTATTAAACTGAGCTGTAATTTTATAAAGCTCCATCATGCTTGCTCACTTTATTATGTAATTTTTGGTTTACAGCTAAACCAATCTAGTTTTCAAGACTAGGGGTGTGCGAAGCTGGCAGTATTTGATTTGGATTTAAATTTGGCCCTATTCAGGGGACTGTGATTTGATTTGCTGATTCGGATCACTATCCTGATTCGATTCAGCCAAATCTGAATCTGAAGATTCGATTCTGTTTTGGAGAATCAGCGATTCAGCCATAGACAGCTTTATATATTTTTTCTACCTACCTTGAGGTACCCAGGCATGGTTCGTGAATGCTGAGATGGTGGGGTGGATGGAGTGTCCCACAGGAGTGCAGAGGTGTCCTCCACATGCTTGGTGGTGGACGCAGAAGTGGACCAGAAGTATTTCTGGTCCATTTTCAGGGCTGCTGCTGAACATATGGGGGACCGCCCTCCCCTTTCCCCCCCAGCTCAGTGATCAGCCATGGGGGGGACCCCTGGTCCCCCCCAGACCCAGGAGACACCAGTTGCCAAGCCAGGGGGTGGATGGGTCCCCTGCACACTCCACAGAAGAGCTGGAAGTGGACCAGAAGATGCTTCATCTGCACCACCATCTCAGCATTCACAAGCCATGCCTGGTACCTCAAGTTATGTAGAAAAAATAATACATAGAAAAAAAAATATAATACTGTGTCTATGGCCGAATTGTTGAATCTCTCCAAATCAATTCAGAGTCTTCTGATTCGATTCAGAGAGATTAAAGAGTCTTCTGATCTGATTCAGAGATTCAGCTGCCAAATTGGGCTGAATCTTCTCCAAATTGAATCAGTGACCAAAGCTTCACACAGCCCTACTACATACAGATAATCAAAAAGCCCAAGGCTGAATCGATCAATCTTAGCAGGTTAGTCTAAGCTGCATATATTGAACTGATAAATAAGTGAACAGACATTCACCTTTAATTCCAGTAATGCAGCCACATGCCTGCAGTGGCCAAGCCAGAAGCCAGGGGGTGCTAGAACATGCCTCCCTGCTCTGCTGGAGCAGACAGCTTGGGCCAAGGCTAGCCCAGTGACACTGAGAGGGTGGTTTGTGGAGGAGGTGCAAAGCATTCTGGGATGCTGGAGGACCGTGAGTTAACTTGAAGCTGGAGGGGATCTGGGACAGAAGTTCAATAAACCAATTTAACCTAAACCAGTTAAGTCTGATACTACATCCATCCAGATTTATCTTAAACCAGTTTTGGCCATTTGGCAAATCCCAACTGGGGCCTGGGGCTAGGGGCCAGAGAGCGGGGTTAAACACCCATTCTCCCCACTCAAACTTATTGGCCGTGACCACGGACTACAAATCCCAGAGGCACGTGGAAGCAGAAAGAGGAAGTGATGAGCAATCTTGCAGAGTCCTGCTGCTGTAAGTCTGGACTGCAAATCCCAGAAACCTCAGGGGCAGCAGGAAGAGGAAGTGAACATACAGCCAGAGCCATGCTGCAGCACAAAGTACTTCTGGCTTGAGCCACTGCAGGCATGTGGCTGAATTTCCTGAGTCAAAGGTAAATGTCTGTTCACTTCTGCTTTAATTTAATCTATACATGTTAGACTAACCTGCAAAGACTGAATCGATTCAGCCTCAGACTTTTTGACTGTCTGTACTTATCCCTGTTGTGTTACAGATTTGAACCAGTTTTTGATCACTTATACCAGTTTATGTGTAATTTATGTCCCTAGCTCAAATGTTTGAGAAAAATTAAAAGCCTCTGATTTCTAAATTTTAACATATGACCACCCCTTTTTCACTCTTCTCAATACTTTACAAAGGTTGGAGATATGAGTACTTTTTAAATACCAATGGCTTAGGGCTCACAAGACCATTGCATAATTTATCCTCAGTGGGATCTAACTGAGACTTAAGTACGACTTATATGTCAAGCTGGTAGCAACATCAAAACTGAGGCACTTCTGTGTCCTGTCCAGAAACAGAAATCTAGGTCCCTGGGCAACTTTAATAAACTTAGCTACCTAGGGACACTTTCAAAGTTAGGTGACAACTGAGCAGGGAGTTTTGAGAATTACAATTTTAGATTCAAGGCACCTTTAGCAGATGTTTAGACACCTATGCCCTTTTGTGGCCATAGTCTAGAATGATAAAAGTCAAAAGAGCAAAATTCAACAATTAAAGAGATTATTCATAACCAGAAGCAATAGGATGGTACTGCATATATTAAACATTTATTAAACAGCAACAGATTATATAAGAAATTACAGGTGTGCTGAAATGCTGGTTTGAAGAAAATGAGGGAACTTAAAATGCTAATGGGAGACAAATAAAGTGTGCATAAGAGAGGTCATGTTAGAATAAGAAGATACAACCAAAAGACAAAGCTAAAATGTTGAAGGAATTACAGAGAGGGAGGTATGTTCTCAGGCAACCATAACAAATTAAATTTTAAATTAAATTAAAAAATATGCCTCCTTACGTTATCAGAAAATCAGAGATATAAACTATCCCTTCAAGAGAAAGATAGTGTCCTCTAAGTGTGCATATTAGGAAAGGCATAGAAGTGTTTTTACACAGCATGTTAAATCTAGGTTCCAACGAAGTTAGTGAGAGTTTGCCAGAGATGTCAATGGGGAGAAGCTTACACATTTTTTTTTAAAAACAGAATTTTGGATTAATTCAAATTAGGCTTAGGGCAATTTATTTGTTTTTCTGCTATTGTTAGATCATGTCATGAGGTTCTAAACAACAGGTCTAATTTTAGGGTGTAGCTAAAAGTAACATTTTCTCACACTCTGGCCCCTGAAAGTGCACTACAGCCATATTATAACACGTGTGAGGCTATAGAGCACTTTTTAAATGGCCAATCATGTGAAAAAGTAACCCTTATTAAATCAGGTAATAAATGAAGGTGCTCTAATTTAGAGCTCTAATGGCTGGAAATGTTTCTTCATTTGGAAAAAATTCACATTGATATCCTGTACGCATTTCTGGACTTGCATACAGTTCCCTATGCGGGTTACATATTATGCCCTGGGTCTGCCACAGGGAAGAGACAGAGAGTCTCCTCGTGTGCAGCCACAGAGGGAGAGAGAGAGTGTAGCCATTGGGGTGGAGGGTCCTGGTCAGCACTCCCACCCCTGGGGAAAGGGTCCCCAGTGCCCAATAGCACCGCTCAAGGGGTCCACCCCCAAGAAAGTCCCCCTACACAGGGGAATCTCTGGCAGCATGGCCAACTGCTGGTGTCTCTGGACAGACAGGGGAGGAGCCTGGAGACACCAGCTGGCCCAGCTGCCAAGCTTCCAGAGCAGACTACAGTGCCCCCTGCCTCCTGGCCTCAACCCATGCATGGAGGCTCTGAGCCCCCACCAAACACCAAATGTCTGATTACTTTTAATTACACTGTAACTTTAAGTGCTCGGTGTAAAGTGCTTAAATTTACAGATTGATCAATAACTTCTATAAGCACCCTTAGAGTCCTTAATCAAGGCAAACTCCCATTGCCTACTGACAACATAACCTGAAGATGGTTTGTCCGAGTAAAGACGGGGATGATATTTAAGTATGCAAGGCAAGATTTTCAGTTTGTGTTTGTTGTCATGGTTGCAGAGCCTTCAATAGAAATATGACACTGTACAATCTAAGTCTAGCCCTTAGTTATTGCTTCTTTTTTTATTATTATTATGATGCCATTTTTATTGAGACTGTCCCATTTATGAAAACTTGAATCATTTGGCTCATCATAACAACTGGTTTTAATCATTTGGTTCATCCTAAAAACTTTTTTTTTTTTTAAATCAAATGAAATCTGTAGGTATTAAACCAACTGAAGCTCATTTATGTCAAGGCAAATTTCTTCTCTAATATATAAAAAAGACGACATGACAAGCAAAATAAATCTCTGTCTCATATTTCAAATTTACATCTCAAGACGTTTAACTGCATTTCAAGGCACCACATTTTCACATCACTGTACTTTGAACAACTCTTTCAATACAGTAAGACAGACAGAAAATATTACATCAAAGTTATAAGACTGATCAGTAGTCCTGATGTAATGGCTGGAAATGTTTCTTCATTTGCAAAAGATTCACACTAATATCCTGTACTCATTTCTGGACTTTAAGGCCTGCAATTTCTACATAATTCTTAAAGTGAAAAGCAGGAATGGCTTATGATGAAAGCAACAGCATTACAGCTGGAAGGATATCAGGCATTTTTTACTTTTCTATTAGTTTCATTTTCCTGTAACATAATAAATATAATAATAACCTATGCTCCCTTAGTCAGGAACCATAATTTTATACATTTTTTTTGCAACATGACCAGCACAATGGGAGACAGATGCTGCTCTAACATAGCCATGAAATAATAATGGGTCAGTTATCACTCATTCTTTAAAATCAGAAAATATTAACTAAGCTCTCACTTATTTCCAGACAAAACTAGCTGACACTTCACAAAATTTAAGACTGATATTTTGTATCCTTGGAATTCTTCCTTTCAGGTAATTTAGAAGCTTTAAATGTTATTCAGTATTCTCAAATCAGTAAAATGGGTAAAAGCTTTTGGAAGCAAAAGCTTCATTTTTTTAAAAAAGACTTGATTTTAAGACCTGATACCCTGCAAATTACCAGGGATAAAATAATTTCTAATACCGGAAAGCTCAGAATTTGTCATTAGTTTCCAAATCTGCAAGTGCATTTTTGACACAATTGCAAATAGTGAATATAGGTCATTGTCTAGCAATAGTAAATACAGCACTCAAACCAGAATAATCAAATACCATTTTAAATATTTAAAATTAAAAAATATGTAGATAGGGAAACTGAAAGAATAGTTCCTCCTTGACTGAACTGATTTGTTGTACATCCCCTCCTCTCTGCTATGATATACTGAAGGCCTAAACTACAAGCTAACGTACATGCCAGAGTAATCAGACATGGAATGATCACATGGGAGGAATATGTATGCTGTTGAGAGAGGAAACTGAAGGGAAAAATCTCTCAACTGTGCTGTTTACCTTGTACTAAAAAAAAAAATATTCTGGCATATTCTCACCCATTTACTATGAATAAATAATGGTGTACTGGGGTACTTTTGTTTCTACTCTGGTTTTCCAATGACAATACAATGGCTTTAGGTTGATACACTGCAAAATGAAGCTTACTGCTTCTCCTTTGAAGGACATATGAATATGGAATGTCATAATAAAAAGAAAACTATTCCCAGGGCACCATCAGCTATTGTGATAGGCAGAGAAAAATAACTGATGGATTAGCCACATAATGAAAGGTTATTAACTTAACCAATGTTATTTCTCTAGCCAATGTGATCTTAAAAATTAAACCAAAAAATCTCCAAATCTAGAAATTTGCTAGAGTTCTATAGGTACAATAAAAAACCAAACAAACCATGTACCAGGAGTTGTGGGGATGTTGGTGATGGAGGGGTGAAGAGTGGAGAGGAGAGTGAAAATATAAAATCAAAACCTTCACAAATACGTGCACAAGATGGACAAAACAACATGTCATCTAATAAAATTACCACATGCACATGGTCATCTCGCCTAATTGACAATCAGTGGAGCAGCATGGGGAAGACTACCCGCATTGCTGTAGCAGAGGACTCATTTAGCATCTATAGCTAGAGACTCCATCACTACTTAAGCTGCTGTTTGATTTCATAGAAAAGGTGGCAGGAAATCGTCAGTCCAACACTTGCTTATATCATATAATAGCATAATTACCCAAAGGTTAAAAATCTCCTATCAGTGTTATCTCACTGAAATCAACAAAGTCACAAACAGGAAAAGAGTTAGGCCTGAAACTGAAAATGTTACACAGAAAACAGATTTATCTATTAACAGGAAATCTAATTTTCCTTTACAGGCAAGCCCTGCTTAGCGCTCTTAATTGGTTGGTTCCTGAAAAAATGAGCATTAAGCAAAACCAAAAGTATTTGATGACCCAAGATGGCGACCACAAGCATTATAGCAAAACTTGCTGAGCACCAAGTGAAAACAGGTATCAATTTAAAATGAGCATTATAGCGAAATAGTGCTAAGAGAAACAGCGTTAAGTGGGGGTTGCCTGTATTATCTTTCTACACTGCAGCCATTAGAGTACAGTAAATATTAGTGACCTGGGAACTGACTATAGTAGAATTTACTTTCTTTCTTTTTTTGTTTTTTTAATACAGTTCCATATTATTTCTTCTTCTTTTCATTTTGGAACTGACAACAGACCAGTGTCCAGCTATGTTTCTGGCCTATTAATCTTTAGTGTGGTTGAGACTTGGCCAAACCAAACACTGATTTCTAATACCTGAGTAAGCCTGTAGCATTGCCTTCACCTACAAAGGACCTTTTGCAGATGAACACTGATAAAAAATGGAGAAGCTTTAGATTACTAAGTGCAGTAAAGAAGCACATTAAATGCTATGTAGTGCAGAGAAACTTGAAAGTTACAGTTATATATCATAAGATTATTAATAATGTAAAGAAAAAAGAATGCCATCAGAAAATTAAGGACACATCATAAACCTTGCTCCTTCCCTTCTGAGGGAAAACAGAGAACATAAAATGCATACTTCTTTTCTCATGAACCACATACCATCACCCATACTCCTTTTCTCTGTTTGTGCATCAAACACTGTTTAACTTTATTCTCTAAGTTCATACTTCCATGCCCTTCTTTATCTGTAATAAATTCAGAGCCCTAAATTGTTTTCAGTTTATCTTTATTAAAGCTTTAGTCTTTAGTAAAGTTCAGTTAGTCTGTGTAATGAAGCTGTCTTGTGTCGGACCTGTTGCTGTATATTAAACCTAACACAACCAGCTCTCCCTGACTGTACCATTAATCCTTTTAAGTTCTCCTAATACAAACAGTCACTAGGGCCTGAAACTTGCTAATATGTGTTATAGTTTATGTACTGCAATTACAACACCAAGGACAGCTCATCCTTTTCTGAGTTCTTCAGTGCTCTTAATGCAAACAGTTCTTGGCTCTTACTAAACACAGTAAGTGACATTACTAGAACATGAAAGTGTCCAAAATTAATCATGTTCCCACTTGATTTTTCTCAGAACACTTTTGGTTACCTTTGTGAAATGTAAGGTAGCGGTTTGCACTGCTTGGCAATCGTTAACTATCAAAAAGAATGTTAGACACCTGACTATCAACTCTAATTACAACAATAAAGTAATTCATGTGGGTTAAAAAATAGATTACTTTATATGCCATGCCCCTAGACAACCACTAGCCAATTCACATTCTTATTACAACACAGTGGAGCAGTGCAATGACTTGGCAACTGCACCTATGAAATTCATTGCCTGAAAAGCAGAGCACTAAATGAGGTAGGCTACATGATTTTTATATTGTTGAAACTAACTCATTTCACTAAACAGAAAAGATTCTGCTATGTGGACAGAATTGACTAGAATAACTAAATGACCTGGAAAAAAAACAGTAAGTCACAAGCACTAAGGTCTTAACCAAACTGATCACCTTTTTATTAAGTAGTTGTAATTCTTTTAATTTGTATACGTAACAGGATGTTCTTGTGTAAATTAATAAATATGTATTAATAAGTTTTTAAATTCTCCTTCTCAGAAATACAATGGAGTCCTAAAGCAAAGCATCAAAGCAAGCATACTGCCTAAGCAAAAGTAGCTAGAAGCATTGTGTCTACAAAGATCAGGAGCAAACATTAGCCAGACACTGCATACGCCATGACCTCACCTCACTTTGAGACATGAGCCACTGCTTTTCCCCTTAGAGTCAAGCCTCACAGACATCTTCTGCTCTGGCAGAAAAAGGTATCACACTTATCATGACACAGTCAAGACTTCACCTTAAGTAGATTAGATATCACAATTTAAGAAGGCTGTCTTTTTAAGAGTAACACGGGTTTGTTGCAAATTTGTAGCAAAGTCCATGTATCTTATAAGGTACATTAATGTCCTAAAAAGACAGATATCTGGCGTGAGGATAGAATCATTAATGACTAAAGTATGAGTTCAGAAAATGCAGACCTCTCTGGGACCTATCCACCAATACATACATACACAAAACCTTAGAAGGAAAGTACACGTACACACACACACACACACACACACACACACACACACACATAATTTAATGTGCAGCCATACTTAAGATTAATAATCTTCTTTCAATAAAGATTAAAATATAAGGAAACATAGCTGGACACTGATCTGTTGTCAGTTTCAAAATGAGAAGAAAAAGAAATAATATGGAACTGTATTAAAAAAAGAAAAAGTAAATTCTAGTATAGTCAGTTCCTAGGTCACTAATATTTACTGTACTCTAATGGCTGCAGTGTAGAAAGGTAATACAGGCAACCCCCTGCTTAGGGCCGTTTCTCTTAGCACTACTTCGCTATAACGCACATTTTAAATTGATACCTGATTTCACATAGTGCTTAGCGAGTTGTTATAACGCTTGCAGTTGCCATCTTGGGTCATTAGAAACAATTGCGGTTGCCATTTTGGGTCGTCAAATACTTTTGGTTTCACTTAACACTTGCTTTTTCAGGAAAATATATATATTCACTTTATCACTGGATTTACAAACTAATTTAGTAACTTTGCCCCATGGCTGGTGAACAGCACCTGTATGTGAAATGCAACATAAACAAAATTGCCACCCAATGGCTCATAGAGAGACATATGAACTACCTTATATAACTACTGTTTAAGGAGAATTTTGGATGTGGTCTTAATTGGACTTAACACAACGTTTGCATACCAGAGCTGTCTCTGCATGTACATTATATCCCTTTCTCCTGTGCTATGTCTTTCTTGTTTACATCTACAGCAAGAACTCTTACTCTATGAAAACCCAGTGCCTCACACTTCAGTCCTATTCTGGGTAACTTTAATTAGGTAACTTTCAACTTGCTCTGGAGGGGGTTGGGGGGTTTTAATAACCTTTAGTTAAAGCACCATTTTGGAATATGGGGATGCTGAATACATGAGATACCAAGGCTGTGGGAGCATGCTAATTAGTACACTTTAGCAGACTCAATTAAACAAGTCTGCTCCAACGCATTGTAATTAGAGCATGTCGGAGCAGGTGTCCCGCACATCTACAGGTATCCTATGAGAATACAAATAACTATACAATAATGGTAAGTGAACTTCAGATCTAACCTAAAAATATTTCTTTAAACATAAGCAAGTTCAGACACACCTTCCTGATTTAGATTTCTTTTCATTCACTTTATAAAGCAAAAAGAAATACAAATGCACAAATATCATATTCTACATTCATGAAAAGTTCCATATTTTGGAACTCAGAAAAAACAAAAAGTTAAAACTCTTATGACAGCATTAACATGGTCACATTGTAACATTTTATGATCTACTTTATTATAAATAAGATAAATCACATTACATTTTACAGTGAACAAAAATAAAGGAACATCTGTAGTGTGACTGAATAAGTATTACTAGAGGACCTTAACGTTTTATTTCCTGACACTTGATTTAAGCTGTACTGTCCTAGCTTACTATTTCAAATTTAAATTTTAATTAAAAGGAATGAACACTTTTAAGTTACATCTCACTAAGAGTTCAGTCATTTTTCTCCACAATTCTACATGCACTCTAACTACAATAATTTTAGACATGCCCTTGATAACAATGTGAATTCAGAAATGAAACCTTGCAACTCTAACATAGAACAAAAAATTCACTGTCACCATTTCAATACGAAAAAAGCTAAACACCACATAGAGACTGTGGCAAGCCACTGTTGGTGCCTACTGCTTTAAGGGCTGGGTCAGGCATCCAGTAGGTGCCTGATGGTGGCAGCCATTTTGTGAACCTAGTACATAAAGTCTGCAGTCTGTTGCTGCCAGCCAAAGTAAATGAGGGGCAAGGAGCCCAGAGTTTGGGATGGAGTGTGGAGCCTAGTGAGACGCTAGGAGCCCAGAGTATGTGAAGGGCATGGAGCCTAGCAAAAGGTAAGAAGACCAGAGGCTAGGAGCCCTGACTGTGTGTGTGGGGGGCAAGGAGCCAAGTATGAGTGAGGGGCATGGATTCTAATGAGAGAGGCCAGAGTTAGGGGCCGAGAGCACTGTGTCACCTAGATGCCATCTGCGAGGCTTGGGCTGCAGTATAGGAGAGGAATGGAGCCACAGATAGTTTTCCCTGGCATCAGGGCAGTCTCCCAAATTATACCAACAGTTTATGGAAACAACAAAGTCGTGGCAGGAAAGACTGGGCAGATTGCCCATAGAAATAGGTGGGTGGGCCAGCATGAGAATGGGCCCCGAGCTTGCCCCCTGTCACAGAGACCCTTTCAAGCCACTTAAAATACAAGCAGATACCAGTATCTTCTGTGGTAGACTATTAAGAACAGTTATCCAAAAATACTTAATAATAGTTATTAACAAATTATTTAAGTTGCAAAAGAAAGATGTGGATGGATACTCTAGATTTAGATCTCCCCCCACAAAAAAAAGTATTAGGAAACCCACTTATGGATAGTAAGAACACTTTAAAAATGCATGTTTTAACTTAAGTACATAGGGTGGACTGAAGTCCCACTGGCATCAGTTGGACAATATGTGTTTAAAGTTAAGCGTATGTCTACTAGATCAGAGTCAGAGCTCAGTATTTGGTACAGTCTAGCCTACACTTCCATATTTTAGAGGCAATATGACAGTATGTCAGTCTCACATCAGTATAAAAATATGATCATATAAATCATTCTTTCCATCCTTTCTATTCCAAGCTATTCTGTTGTTAATTACAAGTCAAGCTAGGTTTAACAGTTCAAACTGAGTCTGCTTAAGACTACTTCTGAGGGGATGCTCATCTTTTGGATGGATTGAGGCAAACTAGCCTGTTGACTTATTTTCTATGACTAATTATTAAGGCTATTAAAATGTATTTTGTAGGCACTTATTTCACTTGGCTCGTGTACAAAAATACCACTCCAAGCAATACACTCCAACTTTATTGCATTGGGTTTTATTATCTGAATTATTCAGAATTGTCAAAACCCTTAAATCAGCTTTCTGAGAGAGTTCTTCCATTCTACAAATATTTCAATGAGACACATATACTACCCAGGAATAATACAGCCATCTCCCAGCAGTGATAGTGACAGCACCATATGAAGGATAAAAATCAGCATTACAATGTGTTCTTTTTCTTTGGTAGTTTATGCAATTGCACCTCACTAGTCCAGGCCCCTAACTTTCGCAAAGGTGTCAAGGTCTCTGTGGATAAGCTAACACCTACTGAGGCTGGGGCCATCTTCTCAAAAGCAGTGTTTCTATACCAACACCTGCTGCCCCAGACAACACAGCTCCTGAGAACACAGGGGAAATCAGAGGGTCTAAGCGTTCAGTCCAAATCAAGAGGTCTAGATTATAGTTTTAGCCCCTACTCGTGAAGCTGCCTGTTTCTCAGAACTGTTTCAGTTCAGTAAGGGAGGCTGATGTCATTGACTCTTTGCTCTAAAAGTTAAGCCCAGAACACAAAAGGACCAGAACACATGACCACCTGTGCTGGAAAGGAAGCTTGCTGACTTTATAAAGGACTACAGACTTCCCGAGGGCAAGTGCCCAAGGTGGATGCCACTGAAGGTGACCTTTCAGTGGGGATAGGATAATTTATTGTATTTCTTGTTATAAATATTTGATTTGAATATGTTTGGTCTGGGAGGCAGTGGGGGAGTGAGGGGTCGGGTGAAAAATGCCATAACATGGGAGGGTCATGGCAAAAAGAGCAAAATTAAAGGTGCCGCTGTGCCACATACTTCTGCCACAATTTAGGTAGGTCCATAAGTTGGAAAGTAAGGCTAGGTTGGGCAGCAGGGACATTCTCCTAAATGAAAAGTGTGGAGGGGGGGGCAGGCAGGAATGGGGATGGCAGGGTGGAATTTTTAACAAAAAATGTAGGGGTATTTGGGGGAGTTCCTCTTATTATTCTATCTTATTTTAATAATTCTATGAATCTATGGATTTAATAAATTTAATAGGTTCTATTTATTCTATGAATCTATAAATATTTTATTCTGATTTTTATAGGTTATTTTATCTTTTATTATAAACAGCTCAGAGCCCTTTTTGTGAAGGGCAGTCAATCTAATAAATAAATAAGATTATGCACACTACTGTACCAAACCTCCCAGGATCTCTGGAATTCATGGCAACTCATGCTGCCAATGCTCCCATGACACCAGATTTCCGAACCTGGAGGGAGCCCCGCAGGCTGGATTCAGCCCACAGCTGGATGTTGAACATTACTAGCTTAATATATTACTGCTGCTGTTTATTATTTGCATTGCAATGTCCAGACAATAGCTCTTGTGTTATATGTGCTCAGTGCTGAAAAACATTGTGGTTGTCATTAGCGTTTTACTGGCTATACTCACTGCCACTCTCAGGAGCATGCCCAAGCATCCAGCTCCTGGCCGGAGAGAATATCACACAACATGCAGGTTGCTTGTGTTATAATTTTGTGGTAAGCTTTAGAAACCTACTACAGTTAAATTCCTATAACCATGTCACAAATGTCCTATTTTAAAAGCTGTCTAGTGTGGAACCCTTATACTTAAGTGATTTGATAAAAGGCAAAAATCCCACAAAACTTGTATTTTAGACCTGTCTAATCTTTTGCCTATTTGAAAAAAAGGTTTCAGAGAAAAATATAGTTTTACTTGCAATCTGAGAAAGGGAGATACAGAAATTGGTGGATATGAATACTAATACCATTTTTACCCTGTCATTTTGCTGAGATGACCTGCTTTTGAAGACTTCCTGAAACAAATCCAATTTTAACATTATAACTAAGATCTGCCACCCATTTAAAAAAATTGCATGAAGAGATAACACGCAAATCAATCAGCTCTCTTGTATAAACTTTCCATACAAAATCTGGAGAAATTAAATATATGTGAATGAAGGTAACCACAAATAGTGGATCTTGATCAGACCACTCCTTACCAAAACTTTCCAGAGCTTTCTAGTTATAGCCTTGTCAGTAACTAAATACCACATGGCAAATAAAGTACTTAAAGTTTTCAAAAAAGGAACGTAGGCTCCACAGATTAGTGCATCATCCTTTCAGAGGTCAAGATAAAAAAATTTACTCCATAATAAGAAATAAGTAGAGATTTTATTTTCTAAACAGAAGAAATGTGAGGTATAAAGTACTTATATCTAAAGCTGTAACATAGAAAGTAACTTTATGTGACATTTTAGGAGTAAAACCAAAAAAAGGAAGCCGATAAGAGATCTTCAAAATGGGAAAGGGTTTTATGCATTCTACCAACAGACCTATAGGAATTTACAAAAGTCTAACATAGGGTGTTTGTCAAATTACATAAACAGTGCTTCTCAGTGTTATTCATGTAACATGACCCTATGTTACAACAGAACAGAGTTTATAATAGTCTTTAATTATACACTAATTGTTCTGCGTAATCTCTGCCCTTCTCTGCATACAAGCACTACATGAGGAGCAAACTGGTGTGGAGTAAGATGGTTAAGTAGTGACTCAGAGGGAAGAGTCGCATGCTGAACCACCGTTATCACTTTCTGCTGTATTCTGGGTTTCCTCTTAGAAGATTCTATGGCTTCTTGTACAATCTTATTCTACTATCTCCCAAAGTACTGTGCACACCTACAAAATAGAGTAGCAGTGAAACAACTGACAAAGTTCATCTACAGATCTCTGCAGACGTTAAAGAAACAGACCCAATAGAAACAGGAAGTTAATTCTGTCACTCAGAACATCACTGTAGGTCAATGTTAGCACAATAGAATTTGAGTATTTATATTCCCACATTTGGTTTCAAGGTAAGCACGCAAGTAAAGAGATGTCTCAAAATCATGAATGCAAAGGTTGCTAAATCACTCAATTTTTGTTCTGTGTTCCCCTGGTATTTCAGGCAATTTTGCTTGATATTTCTGAATGAAGTCCAGGACTCTAGTTTATTGCGTTTGCACCTGCAAAAGAAGCAAGTTTAATGGAACTGGAAAAGGAAAATGCAAAGGAGGCTGTTAGTTCATATCAAAAGTGGATCTCAATGGGATCTCTTTGCAAGATGAGTGACTGGTATCAATTTACTGTTATAAAATATTGTTATAGCAGCAACAATCAAATTTAATTTAATAAAATGTGTTATTATTGTATCCATTCTAGGCTCAAAGACTTACCTTCGCAGTTCTTCTCCATGCTCCCCTGATGGAACAGTCAAGCATTCATCCATATGACCATGCAATAACCTCAGCACATCACCTCCTATCAGATACCCTTGAATAAAGATGAGAAAATCATGGATACCCATCTGAAGTGAACCGCAAGAAACACACTCAAACAACACTGAAGGCTCACTTCCCAGCTTGCCTCCAGTGTGTCCACACCACAGCTGAACATGCAGAACTGGCAGATGAGGTCACCCACTTACCCAATACTTAGGAACACGTATCTGCCAAAAAGCACAAACACGTGTGTATGAAATGTAGATACTATCGCAACCTATATGGAATTGTGAAACTAAGCTGAAAATAAATCCATAATAGCCTAACATAAATCTGAGTTAGAACATCAAGAAATGTAAATCTTTCCTTTCCTTTTTCCGGGGCACAAAGTATTAAAAGCTAGCTGAATTTTACAAGATCCTATCAACATCTTTTACCAGAGGGTGATAGGATAAGACAACATTTCAGTTGATTTTCAGTTTATTTCAATGAGGTTTGTTAGGTATGACAAGCTATACAAGTATTGCTGAAGTGCAATAAATTTAAAGTGTAATCCTACGTTTATCCTTGTTACTAGGTATTTACATCAAGATCTTCAGCTCTAGATTACCTAAGGATTTAACTGTCTTGGTCTTTATATGGCATCATGGGAGAGGAGGTTGGGGGCGTGGACTATCATTAACATCCTAATGCACCAAATCTTTGCATTAGATACTTTGTCCAGGGGAAGAACTTGATTTGCCACCTTATGGAGGCAACCTTGCTTTTGTCTCCCCAGCTGCAGAGCTTGTACCTGACTTTTAAAAAGGTAATATAATTTGGTGCGGGCACTTCTAGCAAAGCCCATAGCCTATGTCCTTGCCTGGACACACCTCATTGCACTGCAGGCTTCCCCCAGAGCCATGCTGCAGCAGTGGTAAGAATCCCTTGCCTGCTTCTGCAAGAACATCCCATTGTCCTCTGAAGATGCTTGGTCTTAACCCCAAGGATTTCCCTCTCAACTTAGTGACTTATTTTTAACATACATTTAAGGGGTCAAAAGGTACAACACCTGTTTGAACTTCTTTAATGTTTTCCCTTTGAGGGACAAATGAGGAGGTAAGTGAAGGTTCTGAGACAGCTCTCCCTTACAAGAAATTCTGTTTTCAAGAGTTAATCTGCAATTTCTTCGCACTTTCAAAAATGAATTTGGGAGCCTTTTGGTACAGAGCCAACATGGAAGAATTCAGCTTGAAAAGAATCCACTACACTGGATGAACATCTCACAATAGGAGGCTAGAAAGGAAATAAGGGTGCTTATACATAAGGAGGGAGGCTCCTCCATTGCTCTGGAATTACAGTTAATTGAGTCTTCTCTGATGCATCTGGCAATTACTGACTCCAACAGCCTCCCACATCTCCTGTATCAGCATCCCCATGCTTCAAAATGGAGGTGGGGGTGCTTTATCTAAAGCTCAGAGCTGCTTTTATTAAAGAGCCCCGCCACACACACACACACACCCACCCACACCCACAGACACTCCCAGAGCATATGTGCAAATGCTCTGTCTAATTTCAAAATACAAAAAGTTTGTAAGGCTACAGATAATACAGCCACATTACCAAGCAATTACTGTGGATGGAATTTCAAAAATAAATAGTAATAGTAGTAGTACTTCAGACATATTTGAAAATTTACTATGTATTAAAGAAAAAATCCTTTTAATCAATCCACTCTAGAATAAAACCAATCATTACTTGTAAGTTTCAATATTGTGTTAGTATTTGGTTCTCTTTTCCTTTTCTATTTAATTTTAAATTCTTTTTGGCTACTTGTTGAAGGCAAACTTTTGACTCTTCGGTAAAGGATTTTAATGTGTTAATTCATTAATAGCTAATGACTACTTTTACATATTTGAATGCAGTGATATGAAGTTATGTTGGTGTTGATGCAGACATACGTTGAGAGACCTTTGCTAACATTTCTCCCCTAAGGTCAGGTATGGCACTGAGCAACACTCTTTAAAAGTTCCCTCGTGCAATTTTGCAAATAGTCCTTTGTTTGATCTCCATCTAAGATTGACTTCCATTAAGAAACTGGTTTTTGCTTCAGACAGGTATGTGAAAGCAATCAATGGACATACTAAGGCCACATTTTTCATTTTACATTTCGTTTTCAATTTCATTCCAATTAGCCTAAATTTCTAGTAAATTCCTAGTCCATATTATGAATTATTATTTTTAACACAGTCATTTGTATGTAACTGAACCATTTCAGGAATCTATGAAAGATAACTTTCTATTTGTATCTACAAATTGACATAAAATGGTAAAGGTCTAAACATGTATAATAGCCAGTATTAGCATTGATTCAGAACAAGCATTCTCTGGAATTATGTGCAAACATTTTGAGATCTTTGCATATAAAATATTTCAATGACATTAGCAAACGAAGTGTTGCCTCTCCACTCTGGGATAGCACATATCTGTGTTTTAGTTATAGATAAACTGAAGCACAAACATTAAAATAATTTGCCAAGATCAGACAGAAAGACTGCACTAACTTCAACATGATTCTTTCCTCCCAGTGAAATGCTCTTAATTACAGTAACCCTTGCTGGGTTGGCTGTAATAAAGTCTTCGCTCCAAATCATTTCTGACACTAGCCAGCTGATCTCCTTGGCATGGGAACATTTTGTTTACATAGATTACCATATTTAACTTGAGTCCACGATGAGGTTTTCCCATCCACCAACATGGGAAAAAACAAGCCTCACCTTGGAATCAAGTACCAACACTCCATGTCTTCCCTGGCCCTGATGTTGGCCTAGGGTCAGAGCTGGAGCCAACAGCAACCCACTGTGTGAGAGTCAGGGGCCAGGCCTTGGGTCTGGGATGGGTGCTAACCTGGGGTGGGGATGGGAAGCAGGATGGGTGGGGCTGAGGATGAGGAAGAGGCAAGGATGGGGGGGAATAGGTCAACAATCAGATGAGGGATGGGGCTGTAGACCAGGTGGAAATCAGGACAATATCAGGCAAGGCATGGAGGGCCAGTGTGGTCAGGGATTGGGTGAGGGAATCAGGAAGGGAATAGGGCAACAGCAAGGGGGGAATCAAGTCAGGGAGCAGGGGTGGAATGGGACAGCAGTGCAGGTCAGGGGGATGAGGCAGCAGTGCATTACTGCCAGATAACCCTTACCTGCTCTGCTCAGAAGTTCAGGTAAGGACATGGGGTAGAAGCATGAGCTAGAGGATGTGACAGCAGAGCACTGGGGGTTGGGACTGCAGCCCACTGGGGACTGGGTGAGGGATGGGGCAGCAACCTGAATGGGGGTTCAGGCAGCTGCAAGGGCTGGGGTGGGTAAATATGCAGCAGAAGCACAGGCTGGGGGGGCAAGTGGCAAGAGGGACGGGGGACAGGCAGTAGGGGCATAGTCATGAGGGGAAGTGGTGAGGGAGCAAGGTGTGACAGTCTGACTGCCTGCCCTTCCTCCCCTATCCTGTCCCTGGTAGTTGGGAACAAATTTAAGACAACTCTTTACTAATTAGATCCTATACATGGAAAAATATAACACATGTATAATTTCCCATTTATAGAATCTAATTAGTCAGGGGAGGTATTAAATTCAACATTGTATTGGATTTGGATAAAGATGGTAAATCAATCTGGTAAATTTCTGTACCTATAAAATAGGAGAAAATGGAAAATTACAGTAATTGAAGCTTCCAGCTTCACTACAAAAATGCATATGAACCTTTGTGCGTCTGAACACCTGGGTGGTTGCTACTTTTCAAACAGAAGACAAACTACTAAGTACAACTCTACCCTGCCACCTGCCAGATTTCAGATTAAATGTAGGAGAGAGGGCTAATTCCCTGTCCTACATTTCAATCCAGCTAGATTTAGCAGATAATTGCTTAACAATTCATCATAGCAGAACTGTTAAGCAATCCTTAGTCTCTAACTGTGCAAAATACTTCCCTTTTCCCTAAAGAACAGTAAAAACATACAGGACAGGTATTAATAACAGTATTAATCAAATAATAAACAAATGAATAGGCAACAACTTCCAAAAAATCAGTATTTTAAGTGTGTCAAGAAACAATGTAAACTGATAAGGTGTTTTTGTTTTGGATCTTAGAAGAAAAATCCTTTCCCCCAATGGAAAAATCAGAAAGTAGGGATTTTTTAAATTTTATTTTAAGGCCTATCAATACAATATTTATAAAAATTATTTCAAAGTAACTAGTTTATAAAAAGCTAGGAATATTTGAATTTCTGGCCCTGACAGATTTCTTTCTTTTTAAAGAAGAAACCTTTCACCTCCATTCTGCCACAAAGGGACTAATGAGTCAGAATGTTATAATTCAGAAATTCTTTGTCCAATTCACTACGAGAATTGAAGAAATGCACAGAACCTAGAAAGAATTTACCATACTACCGTATACAACCTATCCCAAATCTTGTCTTTTTCCCCTAGCCAAACATCTCTTAGCTTTTTCTGAATGAGCCAGCCCTGCTCTTGACTTCTCAGGCTTTTCATCTGAGTCCCATTCCCCTGGCCTATCAGATGCAAGTCTGCTTTCTGGACCCTTCACCCCAATATTGTCTCAGTTCAGCCATTTCTCACCCATGCCCAGTACTAGTCCTCATGGCCTAACCATTCCAATTCTTCCACCTTCCAAGCCCAGGGAGTCCCAGTTCCCTTGAACCAGGCTCCTTGTCTAATCTGACTCCCTCCCCTCCCCAGCTTCTAGTCGCATCCTTTGCCCACATGCCCTACTGCCAATAGCTTCCATTCACTTTATTACATAAAGTTTACATAATTAAACAAAGGAGGTAGGTGATAGGAGTAAATTCTTGCACAGCTAGATGTCTATCACCTTATTGTAATAGGAGTTAGTAATACTTTAAAGACAACATTTAGCTGTTTATAAATGTAACATTTTGCAGAGGGGGCTTAGATTGATTTTTGTATCGATCCCTACCACCTAACCCTCTTGTTTAATTATGTAAAAGTTACAGCATTTCTATTTTCTGTTAAACATGTGATAGTGTGATGGGTAGAAAGGCTTTAGCATCACACATCTGAGCTAACTGAGCTGTATCCCAAATTCAGGCTTATTAAACAACACTACACCAACACAGAATATATGTATTACTGTGTATTGAACAAGGCAGTCTAAGCAAAAGGCTCTACTACTCGAGCTAAAGGACCTAGATTCTTAGTGAGAATCAGAACCAAACCCGCAATCCCAAAAATCATTAGGGAGAGACAAAGAGCCACACTTTAAGCATGGGTTAAATATTCTCCTTATTTATTGTAGCTTTCAGGTTAACATTATATCGTTATTTTAATTTGGGCTACAAGCTATTCTACCTGCTATTATAAATATTAACGTGTCTTCAGGGAAAACAATATTGTACTTAATTTTTATCCTGGAGAAAGACACATGTAGGAAATTATTATTATACCTTACAGCACAGTTTCTACTATCATATTCAAAACAAACTTTTACATCCCTTTGTAAAAGTAGATGTAATATTCTGATCTAACATTCATGTACAAGAAGTCCCACAGCTACAGTTCAGCAATAAATGGCAGTTTATTACGATTCCCTTCCCCACCCTTAAGAATTTAATTCATATCTAGAAATTAACTATAAACACAGCTCAATCTTACCTTGGGCCACTTCGCTTCCTGAACTGATTGGTGCTACACTCCAAAGTGTCTGCTGGAAGGCTGCATCAACATGTAAGCTACCATTGCCATAAGATAAATGCTAAAACAAGGAAAGAGATGGTATTTATAGCTCAGGGTATTTACAAAACATTTTTAGAATGTAATAAAATCATTAATTTAATAATATTCACGTAAGTAATAGTTTCCATGCACTTTACATGCCAGATTTATACATAACCCTTTTTGCAGGGATGCATTTGTGACTAATATAGAAGAAGTAAGATGAAGAGACTTCCTTTTTTTTTTTAACATTTCTTTCATTTATTTAATCATTATATCTGGTGCCTATCAGTTTATTTCAGAACCCTCAATTCTTGATATAAAAACATCAGTCCCTATTTTAGGATAGGCCAGATTTGATCTGAATCTGCAGAGCATGAAAAATGTACATTACCAGTTACCACAACCATGAAAGCAAAAAAGTCAAAGAACTGCATCCTAATAAATGATGTGCCTTCCTTCAATGACAGAAGATGTGCAACTAGTTAATTATACTAATCAAAACATGAGGGGTCAAGGAATTTTTCATGACAGTGAGAAAAAGACAATCCTTCTAAAGAACACAAAAAAGGAACAAGTGTTCACCAATAATAACTATAAGTGAGAACATGCATTATTTTTCAAGATCTTTATAAACCGTCTTACAATTTTATTTGGCAGTAGCCTAGATCACAAATGCATCTGATGACTTTATGACATATAAGAATGAAAGGTGCTTCAGGTGCTTTTAAGGTGCTTGATCAATATTCAATACTAACAGACTAGACATTTGTTACATATCACCAGCTGACTATACAGAACAGAATAAAACAGAACAGACAGAATTTACAGACAGTTACTAAATGGGAGGCAGCAAGGCTGATGATATTTTATTACCTATTTCACCAATACCAGTTTGAGGGTATGTCTATACAGTTATTTAGGGTCAGCACTCAATCAGCCCAGACCACCCAAATTAATCCTCACAACCTCTATCTTACCTTCTGGCCCACATCAAATCCATCTACACTGTGCTTTCAGTTTCATGAGCAAAGAGCTTTTTAAGGAATCAGTCTCATCTCTCCTGTATCAGGTTCCAGGTACGAGCAGAAAAGAAAAGAGGTAGGATGTCCAAGGGACAGAAGGCAGAGGAAGGATGCTGTGAGATTGCTGTTGGCAGACATCCTGTGCTGGTAGTCTGCTCCTCAATCCACATTGCATGGAGGGAAGAGTAGATGAAGCTCCACCTCAGAACTGAAATAATCAGATCTTCCAGAGTCAGGTTGAACTGTGCTAGGGTCAATCTTAAGCATACTCAGAAAGTATGTGAATGAGAGGCCCATACACTTGACCTTATATATCAGCGTAGTTATATCCTGAGTGTTCAGACTGATGGTTACTAGAGCTGTGCGAAGCTTCAGTCACTGATTCAATTCAGAGGACATTTGGCCGGATTGGGTGGCTGAATCTCCAAATCCAGATAGAATCAGGAGACCCGTTAATCTCTCCAAATTGTATCAGAAGCCTCCAGTTCGATTAGGAGAGATTCAGAGGCTCAACTATTCAGCCATAGACACAGCTTTATATGTGTTTTCTACATACCTTGAGGTACCAGGCACGGCTCGTGAATGCTGAGATGGTGGGGCACATGGAGCATCCCACAGGAGCATGGGGGGATCCCCTGCACGCTCAGCGGCAGACCCAAAAGTGGACCAGAACTGCTTCCGGTCTGCTTCTGAGTCTGCCGCAGAGCATGCAGGGGACCCCTCTGCTCCCCAGCTTGACAACTGGTGCCTCCTGGGTCTGGCGGGGTACCCAGGGACCCCCGTGGCCAACTGCCAAGCCAGAGGGACATAGGGGGGGGAGGTGTCCCCCACACGCGTGACGGCAGACCCAAAAGTGGACCAAAAGTACTTCCAGTCCACTTCTGGGTCTGCCGCCGAGAGTGCGCTCCCATGGTATGCTCCACCCACTCCTCCATCTCAGTATTCACGAGCCATGCCTGGTACCTTGAGGTACATAGAAAAAAAACATATAAAGCAGTGTCTATGCCCAAATGGCTGATTCTCCAAATCAGAAAAGAATCTTCAGATTCAGCCAACTCGAATCGGGAAAGTGATCTGAATCAGCAAATCGAATCACTGTCCCCCG
The DNA here is from genome assembly GCF_000455745.1 of Alligator sinensis. Taxonomy (NCBI): domain Eukaryota; kingdom Metazoa; phylum Chordata; order Crocodylia; family Alligatoridae; genus Alligator; species Alligator sinensis. The sequence continues at coordinate 2,935,495 of NW_005841854.1, read as the reverse complement.
AATAGGGCTGAATCCGAATCAAATGCTGCCCACTTTGTACACCCCTAATGGTTACCTTTTTCATTTCTGCATAGGGGTTTGGCACTTGCAGATTCCTGCTCCCTGTTTAACACAAACTTGGTAGGCAGTGATATACCACAAGTCCTTCAGGCCCCCTTTCACAAATCAGTTATCAATCAGGATTCCATTCCCTTTGCCATTCTACATCTGCTGCATTGGTTACCAGGTTTGCTCAGTATCAATGCTATGCAGCTTCAGGTGCTCACTCTTAAATCTTCCAGGAACATAACTGGTTATAAAGAGCCATTGGAGAGGAAAAAATGTGCATGCATAAGGGTAGAGCCAGAAAACAAAGAAAAATACTCTTCTGAGTCAATTAAACGAATGACGAAAGACTTTCATTCTGTTTGCGTTAAAGAACATTGAAGACATGGCTAAAATAATTGAAATAATTAGTCTATATTTGCATTAAAAAGAAAGATGGATGGATAAATGATTACGCACAACATAATGATGCTTTGTGCTCTAAATCAGGGGTCAGCAACATATGGCATGCAAGTCTGATCTGGCCCACAGAGCCACTGGATACAGCCCACATACCTGATTGGCTCCGGCACTGTTTAAGCAGTGGGCGGGTGAGGTAGTAGTGGGGATTTGGCTGTACTGCAGCTGAGCAGCAGACAGTAGTAGCAACAGGGGCATCTGGGACCTTGGACCTGAGCCAGGTTATTCCAGTACACCGCTACAAAACCTTGTAAACCCCCACTCTAAAACAGAGTACAATTTTCTAGGAAACTGTTATTAAATTATGCCAAGGCTCTTTCAGTAGTATATTTCACTTCTACACACAGTGAAACGGTCCAAAGAGCCTAGGTACTAAGGACATGTGCTCACTCAAATATTTCAATTGCAGGTCACCATCCTTCTGGATCGTGCAGTCTTTCTTTTGGGCCATGGATACAAAAATATTGGCTAATCATTTAATTTGTGTAAGACGCACAGAAACAGATTCCCAGAAAGGAATGAAGCCCAACGGATTCACACAAATCTGAGAGACAGCCACCAGTGCCAAGAATCATGCCTGTCCTGGGAAACTGAGGGATGACTATTCATGGATGTGTATGCCCTTGCTATAATATTGTGTGATCTGTTTTGCAAAGCTACTATACATCCCTGGGATAAGCAACTTGTCCACTTACTTCTCTCAGATTTTATAGCCCTTTACACCCAATGAGCACCCTCCTGTATCTGATTCTTGTATCTGTAGCTGTTGAGTAACCAATGAGTACCCTCTTGTATCTGTATCTGTTTTTGCTACTTTTCCAAATAGCGCGAAGTCATATTTTGTCAGATCAAACTTTCTAATTTTAAAGTTTGTAGTTTATTAACTTCAAAGAGTTTGCATCCCACACACTCAGAATGAGTTTCATTAATATTAATTTTGCATCTCTGGAAATGGTGTAATAGCTACTAATGAAACACTGAGAAATGTAAATTCTGTAAAGTACTTGGATTTTAAAAGTGTATTATTTGCTTTATCAGATAACAGTTCTTCATGTATAGTAATATTTGACCACTTTTGATAGAAGTATATTTCAAATATTTGGATTGTAACCATGCTTTGATATCCAGGTGACAGACATTGGAACATCCTAAATTATGTTACCTTGGGCTAGAAATAGACATCCCCAAATGGAGCAGATCGGCTGTACTGGGATGCATCCAGAGACAGCTGATGCACTTAACTGGGCGAAACACGTCACCCTTTGTTCCACCCCTTGATGCTTCAGAACAATAGGCGATGTATTCTCCCAGGGCTTGAGGGGCCTGGTCCTATGCACCCTGGGAATTCCTGTGCAGGATCACAACCCTCAACCCCAGGAGTGCCTGCCCAGCTTTCCCTGCTTACAAAGACATGCTCTGGGAAAGCCCAGGGCATGTCTCTGTAAGCAGGAAAAACTGGGGTTCCCACTTGGAAAAATGTGCCCTGGGGAATCTTGGAGCAAGTCTCTAAGTGGGGAACCCTGGCTTTTGCTGCTCATAGAGGTGTCCCCAAGTTTCCCCAGGGTACATTGCTATAAGAGGGGAAGTGCTCCCAGGGCTTGAGGGACCCAATTCTGAACAGATAGTTAGTCCCACAAAGCATACAGATGTCCACCACTGAACAGCAGCACAAATTAATAGCACCTTTGTCACAGCCACAAATTCAGGGCATTTGTGCTAAGACAAGGGGCATGGACACCTGTTTGTTTGGCCTTTGCTGACATAATTTTTTTTTATGGTGGCACAAAGACAATGAAAGGCAATGTCTTATTCCACCCTTAAGTGCTTATCTAGCTACAACAGAATCTTAAATACAGGGAGATTAATGTAACTTTTACATTTTTTATATATTCATTGTGTCTATATTACATACAAACCTCTGCTTCTCTACCTTAAACAGACCAGAGACTCAGAAGGGAGACATTTAAAACAGACTGATGCTAATGGAGACACTTTTGGTTTCTGTTCTATATCACCTTCAGGATGAAATTATTAGCACTATACAAAAGTAGGAACTGTACTGGAGGTCAAAAAATCCTTTCCAACCACATATTTTAAAGCTACATAAAAATGCAACCATTGCAAGTCTACTCACTGCCATGCCACTGAAATAGATCGGGTAAAAACAACTAATGCAACAAGACCATCTCCTATTTTTTCCACAGGATCTGAATCATTCAGTGAATAGAAGGGTTGGTGCTCAATGAATAAGCAATAATAATGAATAAAAAACTACTCTATATTTTGTTTTCTCCTTGTTTAGTATGGAATACTTTTGCCTCATCAGCTACATGTTAATCAAATCCCACTCTGAATGCAAAATTGCTAATTCCTTTATGGTCTTTTCCTGTGCTTTCTCATCACAGCACTATTTGAGTGCTTCACAAATATTAATGAATTCATTTTGACAAACCCCATCATAGTAATATGGTATTATTATTTCCATTGTACAGATGGAGAACTGAGGCACACAGCTGTGTACTTCCTAATGTATCAGAGAATTTAACAGTTTATAGTACTTGATTTGTACAGAGAACTGTCCCCGCTCACTTCAGCTGTGAATGTTCATTATTTCTGTAAATCAGAACCCAAGTGGCCACCCAAAAAGTAAGGAATAGATTTAGAGGCTACCTATGAAAAGTCTGGTTTAAGAAGCTTACTGGTATCACAGATATAGGGTTCAATACAGGGTGGCACCCAACTAAACCCTGGCACTTTACTTTGGCTTGTTACACTTCCCTAACATATTCATTGGTCCCCAGAAATGTAATTAATGTTACAACACTGATTCATTCCTTGAGCAGCATCCTCCAGAAGGAAATGTGCATTGCCACATAACTGAAGATGTATCATAATGCAAACACACCCGGAAGCCAAAACGGACCTGTACAGTCTTAATTTCCTCACTTACAAGCAGTTGACTTTTTAAACCTTAAACTTCTTTTGATGTACTCTTTAGGGGGATTTTTTATTTTTTGTTTTTATTTAGCATCCTGAAAAAATAGGAAGTCTCTTATCATGTAGAACCACCTTGGCTACCATACAGTCCATCAGCTAATTAGACTGACAGCATTTAGAAGGTTATTATCCCATGCGCAGGACATACAGGAAAAAAGGACACAGATTTTGTCAGTAGGCCTTATCATACCTGTTATTTATTCGTTGACTATGGAGAAATGGTGAAAGCAGGAGCCCTGGACTCCATTCCTTATTTTGAAGAGGGTATCGTATAGTGGTCCTTCAGCTTTCACCATACCCAAACACAGTGCGTTCAGCCCTTCGTCTCCACCTAGGCTGACCTTGTCTTGCTTGTCCCTACAGATCTCCATGGCTCCATGCTCATACCTCTCTGGCCCTCGCATGTCATCCAGCTGCTCTGAAACCCCTGCGATCCTTGCCCAACTGTCCCTGCATCATAGCTCTTGGGACCCATTCTCCCCCATTTGTCCCTTATTCAGACCCAGCTCCTCACTATACAAAGCCATTTCCTTCTCTTTCTCTACAGTGCCTGGATACAATGATGCCTAGCACTATAGAGACATTGTGGCAAGCAGATGTCTTTTGCTATGCTATAGCCCTCCACATTCAAAGGAGTATGAAGGCCAGCTCAGCCTTTCCAGCTCCAGAATGGAGCACACTTATTACATCAAGCTTCTCTGGATAACTTGTCCAAGTCTCACAATAGCGCAAGCATGAACAGCCTTTCGGAATATCTTAATTTGGCCACATCTGCAGTGATTTCCACAAAGAGGACAAAAGTCATATACCTGACACAATATGCACTCTGCTGCCAAATTTCTTACTCCAAATAAGGAATATACTACAACTTCTCAACAAAATGAACATATTTTTCAACAACAACAAAATTACATATTTCTCTTTCACCTCATTTTGCAAAACTGTGGAATCATTTCTGCTGAACTTCAGCTTGAAACAGTCACCCACTACTGAAACTTCAACCAAAATGATTTGATAAAGTAGTAAGCAAGTGAATCAGGGTCTGGTGACCATGACAGATGGCATAAGGCAAACCTAAAAATAGGCACTGATAACTGTGCCTCCTTTAATAAGACAGGGATGAAGCCTTAATAAAGTTAATCCATCATAGTGTTTAAATCACTAAAGAAAAACATAATATTTCATGAACTTATGTAAACTCCATGGCCTACATGTGATTTCTCAGTGACAACCCCTGAGACTGACATCTCCCTTAGCACAGCAAGTTTTCCAATCATATGTAGCTTCATTCAATGCAACACATAGTGCCCTAAAGAAAAATAATCTTGTGCATTCAGTGTTTCTGAAATGCTTAGCCATCAGACAGTAATCTTTGCAAGAACCCTCAAGCTATGCCTCTAGCAGCACATTCACATTTACAAAACAACGGCTGCAAATGACTGGATCATTTATTTTAAATTCAGTGTTCAATAAGCCTATACTCAAGGCACACACAAACACTGCTGAGAGAGGTACACAGAGCACACTTTGGAAGGAGATATCAATGTTTCAATCCATACATTCCCTTCACCTGGGAAAAAATGCTTGAATTCACCTAATGTTTCTGTTCTGTGGAAGGTGTTAGTATGCAGAGAGCGGATTATGAAGAAAACAAAGCTTGCTGCAGGCTTCCTTGAAGCTAAGTCATGTCAATACTGACATCTCATCCAATGGTACCTGATTCTGTGTGCACTTTACATTTTTCTGCCTCTTCTAAATAGTGAAAACAGGAAGGGAAAAAAAATGGAGGGGGCCACTCTCCTTCCAGTACTATTTGAAAACTACATAAAAGTTAGGCTGAAGCTAGTAAAGCCACTATTACATTGAAGGAGGAGAATAAAGAGCTCATGAGACTAGTATGCTAATAGCAATGGCTAAAAATATTCTACCAGTGACTAATGCCTCCTAGAGTGCTTGAGGACTGCATTGGAGACTGCACAACTGCATCTTTTTAGGAAGATCAATGTCAGACCTACAGCCTTGGCCTGAACCAGTATGGCTGTCTACCCAACCTGCTACCCTGCTGCTGTTCCCCAAAAGTAGATAAGGCCTGCCTAAAGCCTCCATCAGTGCCCAAGTCTCCACCTACTCTAACACCTGACCCTCCACTTTGCTTACATAAGACAGGGAGGGGGACAGGAAGTGTCTCAACAACAGGGTTTTCCTGACTTGGGATCACATCTCTGATAACTGCCTGCTTTCTGAGCTCCTGATTTCCTGACCTGCTCACTTACACACTTTATTTTCCTTTTGATCTCCTTATTTCCTGACTCAGCTTGTTCCTCTGCTCTGGTTGCCCTCTCTGACTCTGTTTTGAACCTGAGAACAGCAACCTTGATCCCAGTTTGGATCCCAGGCTTGGCTGCCCAGAGCCCAGCACTGACAGTAGAGTATTCAGCTGCTACAGGCAGTAGAAGACAGAGATCTGCTCCAGCTCCTTTGGGATGTCTAGAAACACTAGTGGGGCCATCACCCATGGCCCTTTTTAATCTTCTCTCAGAGAATACAAGTGAGGGATACAGATCTTCCATGTGCCCTTTTTCTTCAACTCCATACATGCTATATCAGGACACAGTATATCAATCTAAAGGAGTACTGACCCTTTCCACCATAGGAGAAGGAGGTGGATTTTCATTACTCAGCTAAAAAACCTCAAGAATCACAAAACAATGCTATATGGTGTCTTGAACAGAACTCCCTCAGAGAATCTGTATATCCGAGAAGAAATTTGTGGGTACAGAAAGGAACTGCACAACTCTGTTTAGGCCTTTGTAGCTAATCTGATAAAGGAGAAGCCCAGTATGATGTCAAATGACTGTGGCCATATTTACTCTAGGCAAAAAAATCAACCACATAGCTATGCTTACAGCTAGTTAGTCAAGAGTTTTCTATTTACTCTGCAGAGGGAAATGGAAGGGCATGTGATTATCAGGCAATTTACAATTAAGCAAGCTTCAGGAAAAACATGAAACAGAAAATCAGCTTAGTGTCTCGGCAAACAAAGCCACCAACCTACCTATTTGCCGAGTATAATTTTACTTCTGATTAAACTTGTTTAGCCAATGCAGTGAAAATACACTCAATAAATAATACTGATTATGGGGGATGCTGTCAAAACAAATGGTAATATTTGCTCATAAAGAAGAGGAACAGAGAGTACACCAGAAGCCTTAAAACTGCAGCTGTGTAAAGCATTCAAAACGCAACCAAAATCTTAAGGTCTGATGCAAATCCTAAAGTGATCGAGGGTCTAACAAAAGGTCTATTCTGAGTGAACCTGAGATTGCAGGGGAGGGTGGGGGACACAAGTTCCCTTTGTGATTAAGGAAACAGTTGAAAATCTGTCAAATAAGACAAAACCCTGTAGGTTACAGTTCGTTTAACATTTTTAAAATCCTGGAATTTTTGGACACTTTTTGGCTAAGCACATAAAGCCAAAAGTCCAAGGCTGAATTAATTCAATCTTTGCAGGTTAGTCTAAGCTACGTAGACTGAACTGATAAGCAAGTGAGAAGACATCCACTTTTGATTCCAGAAATGCAGTCACATGCCTGCAGTGGCCCAGGCCAGAAGCTGGGCAGGCGAGGGAGGACATTTGAGCATGCTTGGGCCAAGGCTTACCTGAACACCCTGTGAGGGGAGGGTTCGTGGGGGAGGTGCAAAGTATCCTAGGATGCTGAGGGACTGTGACTGAGGACAGAAGTTACACATAAGCTGATAAGTGATTGGAAACTAGTTTAAACCTGAAACAGAACAAAAGTTCAGTGCACATAAACCAGTTTCAAAAGTGCTGAAACCGGTTTAAAATAAACCTGGATGAATGTAGTACCAGACTAAATTGATTTAAGTTAAACCAGTCTATTACACTTCTGTCCCAGACCCCCTCCAGATGCAAGTTAACTGTCACTCCCCCAGCATCCCAGGATGCTTTGCACCCCACCCCCACTGCAAGTCTCCCCTCCCAGGGTGGTCAGGCTAGTCTTGGCCCAAGCTGTCTGTTCTAGCCAAGCAAGGCTGGCACTGCCCCTGGGCTGTCACAGAGTTGAGGCAGCAAAGCCTCTGCTACCTAGCCTGCATCCTGCCTGTACTGTCAGGCCAGCAAGGGGGAGGAGGGAAGGTGGCACAGCAGAGCACCACCCCACCATCAGCCCTAGCCCCCAAGTGGTCTACAAGGATTTCTCCCTCCTGCAGCTGGACCAACATGACTCACTGAGATGCTGGGGGGATGAGGGGAAGAACTCCCACAACCTGGGGCCAGCATCCTCAGCCAGGGTCTGCCTATTTGGGGTAGCCCCATGCCTACGCCCAGGTCCTCCCTGCCCCACTCCCCCACCCCTCCCCCGCAGGTCTGGCCAGTTGTGGGAGCACAGGACTAGCTGCTCAGCATCCTCCCCTGCCAGTCTTTGATCTGCAGGAGGAAGGGGAAGAAGCCCCCCACTGCCAAGCAAGGGCCTGCTCCCTCTCCTAGTAGCCAGAATTGGGCCCCCTGCCCCTACCCTCCCCAGCACCCCTGATCCCCATTCACCTCCCATCCCCTGATTACCTGTGACTGCCTGCAGTGTCTTGTCCCAAGGAGCAGGCAGGGAAAGGTGAGGTCTGCTCTTCTGGCCCAGATAGCAGCCAACAGCAGCAGAGGCTAGCAAGTAGTCTTAACCCTTCCTTACCTGCTCCTTGAGACAAAACAACATGGGCAGCCACAGGTAATCAAGGGGCAGGGGGAAAGTCAGTTGGGATCAGGGTGCTGGGGAGAAAGCCAGTGAACAGGAGATGGGGGCAGACCCCAACTTGTCACCTGGACTGGGGCTACTTCCATTCCCCAGAGCAGGTGGAAAGCAGGAGGCTGGGGGCATGTGCTCAGCTAGAAACATAGAAAATTAGGGTTGGAAGGGACCTCTGGAGGTCATCTAGATCAACCCCCTGCTCAAAGCAGAACCGTCCCCAACTCGATCATCCCAAGGCTTTGTCTAACCGAATCTTAAAAAACTCTGAAGAGGGAGAGTCCATAACCTCTCTAGGGAACCTGTTCCAGTGCTTTACTACCCTCCTAGTAATAAAATTCTTCCTGATATCTAACTTACAATTCCCTTGCTTCAACTTGAAACCATTGCTCCTCATTCTGTCATCTGCCACCACTGAAAACAGTTTAGCTTCATCTTCTTTGGAACCCCCCTTCAGGTACTTGAGGGCTGCTATTAAATCCCCTCCCAAAGTCTTCTCTTCTCTACACTAAATAAGTCCAGCTCCTTCAGCCTCTCTTCATAGGATATATATCCCATCCCCCTCACCATTTTTGTTGCCCTCTGCTGGACTCTGTCCAATTTGTCCACATCCTTTCTGTAATAGGGGAGCCCAAAACTGAACACAGTATTCCAGATGTGGCCTCACCAGTGCTGAATAGTGGGGAATAATCACCTCCCTTGACCTACTGGCAAAACACCTAACAATGCAGCCCTGTATGCTGTTAGCCTTCTCAGCAACAAGGGCACACTGTTGGCTCATATTCAGCTTATTGTCCACTGTCACCCCCAGGTCCTTTTCTGCACAGCTGCTGCCCAGCTACTCAGTCCCCAGAGTGTACCAGTGCATAGGGTTGTTCCATCTTAAGTGCAAGACTTTGCACTTGTCCTTGTTGAACCTCATGATGTTGAACCTCAATTTGTCTAGGTCACTCTGAATCCTAGCCATAGCCTCCGACATATCTTTACTCCCCCCAGTTTGGTGTCATCTGTAAACTTGCTGAGGGTGTACTCTATGCCATCTTCTAGGTCGTTAATAAAGATATTTAACAAAACTGGCCCCAGGACCGACCCCTAAGACTAGAGATGTGAAGGCCTGGAAAAAAACAACAGAAAAATTCGAGGGGAAAAAAACATTTTTTCCCCACTTTTCTTCAAACACCTTTTTCCTTTTTTTGCAATGGAAAAATTGGAAATTTGGGGAAAAACTGAAAAAACCTCTTACAAAATATTTTCTTTTAGAGTGGTGAACTAAATCCTTTTTAAGACAAGGTTTTCAAATATTGTTTATTACAGCTTCCCTGTACTCCCTCAATAAGATTTCTAATAACTTTATAATATGAAGGTGTTTTACATAAAATAATCTACAGTATTAGATCATTACAATTCCTTTATATGGTAGACATGCTACAACTCTCAAATCCAAGATGCATTTCTTCCCCCAGAAGGTGCGGCCATCTGCACAGGAGGGAAGAAAGAAGGATCCATCTTTGCTTGTGTATTTCCGCAATTCCTGCAGCCTTCGTTCCTCTGGTGACCATTGATCTACAGTTTGTTGGAGACATAGTAATGTGTCCTGTTCCCGAGTCATGACCAGGCCCCTCAACCTGGTCACTTCTGCCTTCAAAGGACTGGGAGTGGTTACTGGCAGTTCCCTGCTACAGGGAAACAAGCAGCTTATTGCCCTTCTTGCTTCTGTAAAGAAACTGCTAAAGTCCTGGTGTGAGTAGCCAAGCCCCAGAGGAAAAAGAAACTTAAAGATTTTGGTGGTGGAATGGAACCTGCCTCCTCCTGGACCCTGTGACACTGAGTCTACAGAAGTACCTGACAAACTACAACACAAAGGAGCTGAAAGTTGACTTTTTGTTTATTGAAAGGTGAGAGTTTCAATTTCTTTGAGTTTGGTATATTAAACTATACTTCAGTTAATATATTTTGATAATTTATGTAATTCATAATGGAGTTCCTACCAATCTGAACTCCAGAGTTCAGAGCAAATCACCCTCCACCCTGATGTTAGCAGTGAGTAAGGCCTGAGGGAAGGGGTGATTCACAGTTATTTTACTGAGGAGGGCTTCCCTCCATCAATTACTAAATTTTTCACATGCTGTATTTTAGTGTTTATATATGTAACCTAGCTATTGAACTACTTCTTTTTTCCCCTCAGCAACATGATGCAACCATCTTCTAACATATGGAAGCATTTCCACACTGCAACTGCAAGTCATTCTGAAAAAATACCTGTTATTTTGCAAATACGGTTGAATTAAATATGCATTTCCAGGTGCTACCAGGATGACCAAACACATCCTTGCATGAAGTGTCTTGCAGACATAAAAAAAATCCTTCATGAATGTAAGGTAGATCATGATGACAGTGGAAGTAGCACTTGCAAACATTCTTGACCCCTCCTGCTTCTTCTGTCATATCAGCATCACAAAGTGTTGCCCAGTCAACATCATCAGGCAAACAGATACCTCAACCGACTGTATCCAAAAGACTCCCAATAACTTCATTTGTAGACAAGATGACACCTGAAGAGCAAGAAAAAATTGACCAAGCTCTTGCAAGAATAACATATGCTTCTGGGACGTCATTATCAATCATTGAAAATACACATTGGCAGGCAGCATTTAAGTTATTAAGATCATCATACCATTTGCCCAGCAGACGTTCTTTGAACAAGCCTCTTCTAGAGTCAGAATATGAACGTGTAATGCAATCTGTGCACAAAAAAAAACAAATGAAGCATTCCATCTTGCAGTTCCTCCTGCATCTAAAAAGAAAGGCCTACAAAGGATGAAGGATGGGATCCACCTCCACAGAGGAATATTCTCCACGGGTCCGGACCCGCAGAGACCAAACCAGGAAAGCCAAGGCTGTGACGGAACTTCAACTGGCTACAAGTATCAAGGACAATAAAAAGTCCTTTTTTAGATATGTGGGGAGCTAGTGGAAAAGCAAGGGCAACATTGGGCCCCTGCTAAACCAGATGGGACAGCTGACAAGCGACACCCATGAAAAAGCCAACTTGCTAAATGGGTACTTTGTGTCAGTCTTTCACCAGTCCCAAGGGACGCCCCTGCCAATTATGGGACAGAAAGGCCTGGGTGAGGGAGATTCCTTACCCTCCATCAATGCTCACCTCGTGAAGGAACACCTTAAGAGGCTGGATACCTTCAATTCAGCTGGCCCTGACAGCTTACACACCAGGGTACTCAAGGAGCTGGTGAGCATCATAGCTCAGCCCCTGACACAGATCTTCGAGAACTCCTGGTGCTTTGGTGAAGTGCCCGAAGATTGGAAGAAGGCCAATGTGGTGCCTATCTTCAAGAAGGGGAGGAAAGTGGATCCAGCAAACCACAGGCCCATCACCCTGACCTCTATCCCAGGGAAGGTCCTAGAAAAGATTATCAAAGAGCCCATTCTCAACAGACTGGCTGATGGCAACAACCTGAAGGATAGCCAGCATGGGTTAGTTGTGGGTAGGTCTTGTTTGACCAATCTGATTTCCTTTTATGACCAGGTGACCTATCACGTGGACAAGGGAGAAGAGATTGATGCCATATCTCTTGACTTTAAAAAAGCATTTGATCTGATATCCCATAATCACCTCTTGGCAAAACTGGCCAACTGTGGCTTCGGCTTCTCCACGATCCACTGGCTCGGGAATTGGCTACGTGGGCAGACCAGGGAGTGGTGGTTGATGGAAGTCAATCATCGTGGTGCCCTGTGACCAGTGGGGTCCCTCAAGGCTCCATCCTTGGGCCTATATTGTTCAACACCTTTATTAATGATGTGGATACTGGCATCAGAAGCAGACTGGCCAAGTTCACCAACGGCACCAAACTTTGGGGTAAAGCGTCCACACCTGAGGACAGGAGGGCAATCCAGTTTGACCTCAACAGGCTCAAGAAACAGGCAGACAAAAACCCGATGGAATTTAACACTGAAAAATGCAAGGTTCTCCACCTTGGGAGGAAAAGCCCGCAGCATGTTTATAGGCTCAGCAGTGCTACACTGGCTAGCGCTTTGGACAAAAGGAACTTGGGGGTCATGATTGACCACAAGATAAACATAAGCCGTCAATGTGATGATGCAGCTAGTAAAGCAAGCAAAATGCTGGCTTGCATCCATAGATGCTTCTCAAGCAAATCCCAGGACATCATTCTCCCGTTGTATTCGGCCTTGGTGAAACTGCAGCTGGAGTACTGAGTCCAGTTTTGGGCTCCATAATTCAAGAAAGGATGTGGAGAAGCTTGAGAGAGTCTAGAGGAGAGCCACACACATGATAAGAGGTCAGGAAAACAGACCTTACGATGAGAGACTGAGAGCCATGGGACTCTTCAGCTTGGAAAAGTGCAGACTCAGGGGTGATCTGGTAGCCACCTATAAGTTTATCAGGGGTGCTCATCAGGATCTGGGGGAATGTCTGTTCACCAGAGTGCCCCAGGGGATGACGAGATTGAATGGTCACAAACTCCTCTATAACCATTTCAGGCTGGACATAAGGAAGAACTTCTTATTGTCCGAACCCCTAAGGTTTCGAATAAACTGCTGCTGGAAGTGGTTCAAGCACCTACTTTGACCAACTTCAAGAGATATTTGGATATCTATCTTTCTGGGGTCCTGTGACCCCTGCTGACTTCCTGCACTTTGAGCAGGGGGCTGGACTCGATGATCTTCTGAGGTCCCTTCCAGCCCTAATGTCTATGAACTCTATGAAATACTTACTGATGGGTGGACAAATGTATGGAAAGAAGGAATCATAAACTTTGTGATAACAACACCTCGACCAGTTTTTTATAAAAACATTGAAGCAGGAGAGAACAGACATACTGCAAAATATACCACTAGTAAAATATGTGAAGTCCCACAGAAGACTGGGAGTGGTAAAGTATTTGCTTTGTTGACCCACAATGCAAGTAATATGAAAGCAGCTTGGAAGATCATGATGGAAAAAAATCCACATATTACTGCAATAGGATGCATTTCCTATGACCTAAACTTGCTTCTAAATGATTTCATGAAGTTAGACACACTGCAAAGGTTCTAGAATAGAGCAAAAGAAATTATACAATATGTAAAATCTATTCATATTGTAACTGCAATCTCTAAGCAGGAAGAAAAGAATAGGAAGAATAAAATGGTGACATTCAAACTTGGTAGTAAAACTAGATGGGGTGGGGTGGTGATATCATTTGAAAGTTCACTAAAAAACAAAGCAGCTCTTCAAGAAACAGTGATAACTGAAGATCTTAAAGTAGTCCAAAGCGTAAGGAACACTGTACTTGATGAGGATGTCTGCTGGCTCCAGCTGCAGAACTCCCTGAAGATTCTAAAGCCAATTTCTTCAGCAGTCACTGCACCTGAATCAGACAGTACACTTTTGTCAGACATACCTTACCTAATGGCCCAGATAAAGTCAACTGTGTTTGGCAATGTAAGTATATCTCCACCTACGAGTATGGAAGAAGGAAAAGTGAAAGACTTCGTTCACAGGTGGGAGGAATTTTGTTGCCAGCCAATTCATACTGCTGCAAGTCTTTCAGACCCAAGATTCAAAGGTAGAAATGTTAGTGATGATAGCATTTCTACCGCATTTGACTGAATTACAAAACAAGCAACACACTTAGGACTTGATGTTGGCAAGGTACTTTCTAATGTTGCAAAATACAGAACGTGGTCAGCTATTTGGTCCAGGAGTGCAATCTGGGACTCTGCCAAGCATATTCCTCCTGCAACATGGTGGCAAGCCCTTTGTACAACACAGCCACGTTATCTGGCACTTTACAAGCCGGCATGCTCTATCAACTGGCATGCCGGCTTGTAAGGTAAAAGCGAAACCGGAAGTGCCCACCGTGGCAAAGCAGCCTAGGGCAAAGCAGCCTCTGCTGCTGAGCCCCCACAATAACAGTTCTTTTCCCCTTTCTCTTCTGCCCCCCTCCCTGTCCCTTGCAGTGGGAGGGGCAGCAGTGCACCAGATGCGGCAGGAGAGGCAGTCTCTCAGGTAACTGGCATATTTTGTTATCCTGCACCCCCGATTCCCCATGGGTGCCGGATAACAAAGCTTTTGCCATACTTTTCACATGCTTCAGATTCCTCCATCTTCTGCAGCATGTGAAAGAACTGGTCTGTATTTGAAAATATACACACCAAATCAAAAAATAAAATTACCTCTGAAAAAGTAGGGAAATTTGCTTCAATCCCTGCAAACTTTCAGTTTCCTGCAGTCCATGAAGATAAAAATGAAGGTTCAGATTCAGAACCAGAAAACAGTGATATTTCAGAAACTGAGTCTGACTGATTAGACAAAGAAACTTGTGAGGCTAATATTTTCAAGGATACATTTGATTGTTTAAAAGTCATATTGGTTTCATGTGCTGAATTTTGTCTCCAGCCTTAGAGGGATTTTTTTTGTGAGCTCTTTTTCTAAAAATACGAGTTTCTTCTATTTTTGGAGACTGCTGACTGTATGGAGGACACTTTCTAAGTCAAGATAATAATAACTTCCTTTTTTTACTCCAATGTTGATGGTTTCTATTTTCAACTTTGTACTTTTAAATTTCATAAATATACCAAACATTACAAGTTTATGTGCTAATCAAGTTATATAAAACATATTTTATGTTCTTAAAGTAGTAGATAGATAAGAAAATAAATATTGCATATATTTCATTTTTTCCCCAAATTTCCTTTTTATTCCATGAAAAAAACGGGGAAAAAACATGGTTTTTTTTTCCCATGGCTTCAACATTTCCTGAAATTTTACACCTCTACCTGGGGCACGCCACTTCATACTACCTGCCAACTAAACATTGAGCCATTGACTATTACCCTCTGAGCCTGATGCCCCAGCCAGTTTTCTATCCACCTTACAGTCCATTCATCCAGCCCATACTTCCTTAGCTTGCCTGCAAAAACGTGGAAGACCACCAAAAGCCTTGCTAAAACCAAGGTACAACACATCCACTTGTCTCCCCACATCCACAGAGGCAGTCATCTCATCATAGAAGGCAATCAGGTTGGTCAGGCATGACTTGCTCTTGCTAAATCCATGCTGACTGTTCCTAATCACCTTCTTCTCTTCCAAGTACTTAAAAATGGATTCCTTGAGGACCTGCTCCAAGCTAGCCTCAGCTTGGCCTGCAAGCTGGAAGGTAGTTTCCAGTGCTCTCTGCCTTCTCGCCTGGGTCAGTGCAGGCTTCTGCCTGTTTTTCCAAACTGAAAACTGGATGTCAGTTCAGTTCCTTATCAGTTCCTTAAGCAACTGAAATAAAAATCTTACAACGGTAAATGCTGGGCTGTCTTAATATATCATCTGTGCTATCTGCTCAGCATCATTCTGATACTGACTATACAGATTTATTTTCAGGAGGAGGTGTTTCCCTGTATCAGGCCCAACAGGGAGATGCAAGAAACCTGGCATATACAAGGAACTGAAAATAAAAATGGTATTGTTGCCAGAAGACCTTCCCCATTTTCATAAGCAGTTCTTCACTCACCCTAGAAAGGCAACCCATGACAGTTTTTCTGTACAAGAAAAATTCCCTGCACTTTAGTAGTAAAAGTTTTGGAAAGGACTCTTCAGTCTAAAATAATATTTAAAAAAAAACCTTCAGGGAGAAGGTTCTCTTTCTAATGAGAACAAAATATTACTTTTTTGCATTTTCAGACATTGTCATCTTATATGCAAAAAAAAAGAAGCCTTCAGACATTTTAGCTACCTTAGCTAGCCTTATTTATGGATTTGCATAATACAACTGCAGACCAGCATTATAAATCAGTACAGCAACTATATGCATAGAAATTGTTCCATAGTACTGAAAATCTACAAATGGGAAAAACAAACTTCCCAAGTTTCCAAATTAATTTTCTTCACTTTTCTAATTATTTCTCCATCTGAGTATCACTGGCCTCTTTCCTGATATCAAAGTTATTTTAAAGGGTAAGGATGGCTTGCTGCTCTTAAATTTTGCTCCATCTTGCATATTCTTCTTCCATTTCATGTTCATGAGCATGGAATTTGATCTGAGTGATGTTTAAAAGATTAAAAATTCTGTGTCGTCCAGACACGTTATCAATCTGAAACATACAAAAATTAATTATATTTCTAGATTATTAATAACTAGCATATTTGAAAGCTCTGTGGTATGCTAGTAATCATATTATATTAAAAATGCTTCTGTGCCAAAACAAATTAAAAAATATACACAACTTGGTGCATCCTGACACTGTTTAGCTTTGTTCATGGATCTGTACTGCAGCAAGAGATAACCTGGTCCTGGGTCCAACCTTAAGGACTAGTTATAGCAAAACATCTTTTTGATCTCAACTGAATAGGTTCTACAGAATCAAATTCCATCCCTGACAGTAAGTGGCCAGAGCAAAATTCAGATCTTATAACACAACTACACTCAGCTCTTATACGATGCTTCTTATCTAAAGATCTTAAAGCATTTACAAAAGAAACAGTATCCTAGCCGCTTATAGCAAGGATACTGGCACTCATATCACTGAAGTGACCGGTATAACATGACCTAAGAGGTGAGCAGAAAAGCTGGAACCCATCTCAATTGGTCTCCAGTCCCTTCCCATTCCCACAAAGTTCCCCATAGTCTCTGTCACTGAAAGCAGCAACAGATTCCCTGGTACCTCAAGCAGGTTGTCAGAGACACAGCAATGAAGGCTCATTTAGTCTAGATAGAATTCCTTGAAGCTGTTATAGTAAAGAAAATATCTATTCTGCATACTTTAATTTGTTCCTCAAACCAGTCTGCTGTTATACTTGGACAATGATGCTGACCACTAAGGGCATTCTGATCATCAAGGAAGGGGGGAGGGGGAGAGAGAGGCCATCGGGCCATGTTCTTCAGAAGGAGCTTGTCTATGCTCAGCATGTTGGAAGCCTAACTACACATCCAAAATAGTTCAATCGCTGGCTCAGTTCATTTTTATTAGAGCATGTAGAGGTTGTTATTTCTAAGTTCTGGCTAGAGTTTGAACAACACAATCTTGATCCCCAGCATCAACTTTGGAGTGTGGGGCAGGAAGCAGAAGCTGGAGGAGAAAAAGGGAGCCAAGAGAACCCAGCAGCTGCAGCCAAAGCAATAGCAGGAAGCAACCAGTGGGCTATAAATTAACTCCTCACAGACTATGGTGCAGCCCACACGCTGCGAGTTGGATATTAACTCCAATGAAAGTACTGTGTAAATAGTAAATAATTTTCTTAGTGATATTAATACAATATATTTCATGAAACCTTAACTTATTAACTGTACTAACATGTCCATTTCAAATCTGGTTTTGCATTGCATACAAGGGGCTTGCTTAACTGCCATTCTGAAATCCTGTTCCTCCTCCTACCAGACAACCTAAGTAACTGACATATGATAAAGAAAAAACACTTAATGTCTAGCACACGTTGTTTTACAGTGAGTAAACAAATGGGCGAAATCAGGGGACCAAATGCATCAGCACATGAATTTGCTGTATTTTTTCTAGAATAAAAAAGTTATGAATTGTGAGCACATAAGACATTTAGGTATAGAAAACCCATTGTACCAAAGAAAAGCATTGCCTGTTGCCAAGTACAGGTGTTATTACTTTTACTGGTATAAGTGATTGGAAACCAGCCTATACCATCAGAACCAGCCTATACCATCAGAAGTTGGCACACAGACTGGTTTAAAAATGGTGAAACCCAGTCTAAGGACCCTCTTCCAACCCCACCCCCAGGGGTGTGTTCAGTTCACTACCAATCTAAAATATACCACCTATGGAAAACCACATAACTTAGATCAATTCCACCTCAGGCTTTTTGAATGTCTGTATCTAGCCTGTATCTTACTTCTTGTATGAGACCACCTTGTATGAGATAATTTCCAGAGAGACTGACTTATCAAGATAAAAAGTCCAAATACAAAATATTGTTATCATTATTAGTACAGCAATAATACTAACAATAACAACAACAGTCACCAAGCACTTTCCATTATAAGATCCTGTTTTCAACTAAATACAACATTGCCAAAGTAGAATTTGGGCTGAAATGTTCTGTGCTAAGCCACTGGCTTGTTTACTTTTCATTCCATGCAGGAAGAGCACACACCAACTGCTGAAACTTCCTTAGCCTGACGAAGGGTTTTTGAACCCGAAAGCTTGCTTAATAACTATTCTCCAACCATTTGGGTTGGTCTAATAAAAGATATCAAATTCACCCAAGGAACCTTGTCTGCCTATGTCCTTAGACTGCAACCCAAACCCCTGTCTCAGGTTAAGTATTTTTGGAAATGTCAAACAAAGCAGTTCAGCTGTTTCCACAGAGTTAGAGAAAGTTATGTTGTTTCCTCATATTAAAAAGTGTCAGACAGTTTCATTACAATAAACGCAGGAGGTACTTTGAGCTAATAAAGCAAGTAAGATATTTCAATCAATATTAAGCAGCAGCTGTCCTCATTTAAAAAAAAACAGAATAAAAACAAGGGATTTCATATTATACCATGGAAGCAGTAGACGAAGAGCACACCTGTTCAATAAATTATATAACTATAATACATTATAAAAGAGCATTAAAATGAAAAACTCATGCAAATTATAGATGTAAATAAAAAAATAAATACAAAAAATTAAAAAGGTTTTCTGGAGTTGGTTTTTTTTCAAAATATTTCAGTTAAATTTCAATTGAAATGCATTAAGTTATTCCCCCATGAGTTTTGACTAATAATCTCCTTTTAAATAATCTTTCTTTAATTTACCAGTTTGTTTTGCAAGATTAACATTATAAAAATACATTGAAAGGATGGGCTACACATACACACCCGCACATCCTTTTTATTCTGGTGCAAGATTTCATTTCCTGCTTCAACTTGCTGTTGAATCTCACAACACTGAAATACCCTTAAAATAACCTTCACTGTGGAATTGAGGCGGAGTCATCTTTACTATGAATTCATAATTAACTGTTTAATTCTTATAATAAGTAGTAACAATGCAAGAATCAGTCATATCAACGTTATCATAAATACCAATGTCACTATTCAAGATCCTTGAAGTCTTAGTTAACATATTATCTAGACTGAACTCTTAATTCTCAAGCAATTTTAACAGTTGAGATTATGTTATTTAGTCTATTATTTAGAAAAATAATTTGCAAACCAAACTCTAACATATTATTATTTTTTATGATTCTATTAATTCCATCTCATTTCCTAGAATATTTCTTTTCTGTAACACAAGCACTACCTAGGTAGTCCTGCAGCACTTACCAAGTATCTTTCTGAGGAGATGCTGACTAAGATGAGGTCATCTCCAACACGCACTTTTTCTCCCTCTGATCGTTGTTTGGAGGCAGGGTGGATGGTCCACCAGCAGGCCTCACCTTTATTTCCATAGGTGAAGGAGAAACAGTAACAGAAACAGAATGCTTAAGATTGCTTTTGTTTTCAGGGGTTTTTTTGGGGTTTTTTTTTACTAATCTCTATGTAACTTAAGACTTTATATATAAATTCATGTTGGTTTTGTTATGCCTCCCTATCATACCTCTGAAGCACCTAAGTGCCCCATAGTGTTAATAGAAAGCCTAATGCAACCCCCTACCCAAACCTTTTGCACCTTGTAGAAGTTCTCAAGTCTCCCATTTTGGGAAACAGAAAGAAGATAATCTGGGCACCTCCAGAAGGCAACCCTGTTGTGCTAAGGAATACACACATGTGTATGTGTGCGCCAAGGACATAAGTGATTTTTCTCTCCCCTGATGTCTAAAAATCTGAAAGAAGTCAAAATACCTACAATACTGCAACATTAATATTAATAGTAGGGGTGTGTTGATAAAGATTTTTTTGGCCAATACTGATGGCCAATTATTAACCAGCAATATTGGCTGATACTGATCTGATAGCCTATATGCAGCTCAGCAGCTTGGAAAACAGCATCTGGCCAGAAAGTCTGTACAGGGGAAGGGGTTCTGGAGGAGGGAAGGGGCATGAGGGGGTAGAATTAGGCCCCCATGATAAGGGAGGGAGTAGGGCTGGGGCTGGGGCAGGGGCAGGATGGAGCCGCAGGGTGCCAGGAAGAGGAAGGCAGCTCTCTGCTGCTGTGCACATCCCTGGGGAGGCATGGCAGGGGCATGTGCCCTCCAAATTTGTGCATAGGGCAAGGGCTCAAGGCCAGGGACTGCACCAGCCTCTTCCTGTTGGGGGGTGGGGGATGGGAGCTGGGCCAGGGCTGCACTCGGGGCGGTGGTGGTGCTGGGAGGGGTAGTTACAGGGAATTTGGGGGTGGCTGTAGCCCACCCCATAGCCACCCCTCCCAGCACCACTGCTGCCTGGCCTGAACACAGCCCTGGTCCAGCCCCCTCACCAGGAAGAGGCCAGTGCAGACCCTGGCCCTGACCCACAGCAGGTAGTCCATCCTCACCCTGTGCAGAAATCTGAGAGGCAGATAAGCCACCCACAGTGCCCCCCAGATGAGCCACCCATGGCTCTGTCCCATACGCTGTCCTGCCCCAGTTGGGCTGTGCCTGCCCCAGCCCCACTCCCTCCCTCACTGTGGGATCTTCAATCTGCACACCCCCCACCCCACCCCTTCCTCCCCACAGACTTACCAGCTGGATGCTGCTTTCCAAACTTCTGGGCTGCATTCCTGGCTGTGTGCCTGCTGTGACTGCACACATGCATGTGGCATTTATTGGTAACATTATTGGCTACACTGGCCAAAAATAGCCGATTGCCAATAGTGTCAATTTTTCTTTTATCGGTGCCAATCCAACATGGACCAATATATCATTCCGCCTCTAAATAACAGTAATAGAAAACCAAAGATTTCAAAGATGCACTATGTAATGATTCTACAGTAATACCAAATTCTTAATCCTTTATATTCTATACTTTTAACAGCCTAAAAAGACACAAAAAACATCAAACTACATATTCTGTAAGGAAAAAAATTACACATAAAATACTGCATGTGTGCAACAAAACCAAGGTAATGTTGCTAAAGAACCTTAAGTTTTATTTTACCAGACATTTAAAAAAAATAACCTGCCATCATGTCTCTCTTAAGTAGTTTCTTTGCAATTATAACTCATTTCATCTCCTGATTAGCCTCAAGATAACCTCAGTGACATTATATTTACCTGTTGTGTCTTCTTGCAATCCCACATCAAACGCCAATTTATCCATTGATGATCGAGAGGTGGAGAGACAACAAAGATACTACCAAGAAAAAAAAAAAACAGGTATGATTTATTCAGCTCATATCTGGTTTTTATTCTGAACAGATAAGGCTGTAACTTTCCTATTATAGAACTGTATACTGGTTTCTGGAAAATCCTAAACGTTCTATATGGAAGTGTAAGTAATTTAATTGCTTCTTGATCAGAATAGGCAGGCAGACTGACAAAGATAAATGTTCTGAAGGAAGCTGTCAATCTTTATCTACTGCATGTCTGTTAAAATAGGAAAAGCAAGTCTGCAAGTAAGAGGTATTATTGACGTTAAAGTCCAGTTATTAGATTTTTATATGCATGTTAATCAGTTTGGAACTCATACAGCTGTTCCAAACTGATTAGGCAATTGAAAATATCATGATTTAATTCTGAATTATACTACATCAAGAAGAAATCTCCCTGTTCAGTGTCTGACTTATTTTTGCATTGTCAGCCAGAGCCAGCTGTAGAGATGCTGCAGTTTATGCAATGCAGACATCTGTCTATTGAGGGAAAAAAAAAGAAATCAACTCATTTAACACAGGCGGATAAAGATATTAATCTTTCAGTATCAGTGTCAGCCAAACCTGGATTTCAAAATGTGTCTAGAAATGAAAGATTCTGTTTCCTGTTACAAGTCTTCTAACTTTTGTGGAGAGTAGGTATCTTTGAATGGCTTGAATAGTGAAACACTTCTCTAATGTGAATAATAACAGAATAATTTGAAATGGCCATAGTTAGAATATTATCAGCTTTTGTTACCATATAACCAAAAAAAAGTATGTACCAGGACTATGATCAATTCAGAAACGCAAAGGCCAAATTCATACATACCATGCCACTGTATGAATGGCGCAGTAATATCGCATGTCCATACAGGAGCGTTCGATGACCCCCACCTTGCGCAGTCTGTATAAATTAAAAAAACAAAAATGATTTATTGCCATGTTGGATCAAAATTTGGCTCTTCTTTGAAACAAAACAAAAATTAACTCCCTGCCCCTGAAGACTCTAGCATGGTATATAATATGATATATGATATAATAATATGAACAAGATAAGGTACAGAATTGTATGTAAGATTCACATTATTTACAGGCACCTTCAACCCATTGTGTGGTGTAAAATAGTTTATCAGCATGCTAATTGTGTCACATCTGTGAGCTAATCACATCTGTGACTCGTGAATAGGAAATGGCAAGAAAGAGGAGACATGCTATAGTTTAATAAAACTTAATTCAGGGAAGTCCTGTCATTGGTACAAGAAAACAGATTAGATGATGATCCCTTCTGACCTTATAATCAATTAATTTGAATTTTAAGATGCCATGCTCAAAAACTCTCGCCATCGGCCTAGTCCAGTTCCCACTGAAGTTACTAAACAATGCTGGACATTTGTAAAACCAATCATGTTTGGTTCTCCTCTTCCTACCCAATAGTAATAGATTTGAAAATTGCTTCCTGCATGTATCTCTGATACTACTGCACCTGAAATCAATTCCTGGACTCTTCACTGACAACAAAATATTGACAAATTGGAGGAATGTCAGAATACAATACCAACAATATGACTAAGAAGCTGGAAAAAAATCACAACTGTTAAATATATAATTGGTTTAAATTGACTAAGAAGGTGGGGCAGATCTTTTCAACAGATTACAAACTTTTAAAGGACTTAAGGACTGGAGGAGAAATAAACTGTTTAAGTAACTAAAAGGAGCATAGCTAGGAATGTAATGAAAAGAGCAACATTTGTAAAGTTACTGTTAGCAAATAGTAATAGTCCATTGGATCAATTGAGATG
The DNA here is from genome assembly GCF_000455745.1 of Alligator sinensis. Classification (NCBI taxonomy): domain Eukaryota; kingdom Metazoa; phylum Chordata; order Crocodylia; family Alligatoridae; genus Alligator; species Alligator sinensis. The sequence continues at coordinate 2,912,208 of NW_005841854.1, read as the reverse complement.
TGTACTAGGCCCCTAATGGAAATGAGGAAAGTTCCAGTGGTTGAAACCATTAAAATAAGACTAGGTAGAAACAGGAAATTTATTCCAGAGGATAATTCTACACTGGTGGTGTTGGGAGGGGTGGTTTCTGGTATCTTAACAGGGATTTTCGAACACTTCTATAGGTTTGTCTATGAACAGATATTGCACTGATAAAACTTGTATCAATTTACTTAGGTCATACGGCCATTTCAGTTGAGGGCTTTCATGCACTTGGGCTTACACTACGTATGTTCCAATGTTTATTTCCAGTGCAGTTTGCAGACCACAACCCAGACCAGGGCACAGCAGTATGAAATGCATGCCCCAAGAAGCCCCCTGCAGGGTATTCCTGGCATATGTTTCACAATGTTGTGCCCTGTGTCTGGAAACAGGGGTACCCTCAGGGGTTCCCCTGCTTGCTGACACACACCTAGATAATCGCCCTGCAGGATTGGGCCCCTCCAGGCATGCAGCTATGCACCCCAGAATGCCCCACCAGAGGATTCCTGGCACTCATTTCACACTGCCACACCCCACATCTGCAAGTGGCGGGATATAATCTTCCCCACTCCAAACCTGAAGGCAAAATCCAAGGCGTGTGTCTGGAAGCATAGAAGGGAAGCCCATAGTGTCCCTGCTCCATGCCTGCAGATGTGGGCCTAAGGTAGGGGGACCAGGCACTTGGAGCCATGTAGCCCAGTAGCACCTACTCATGGCAGCTGTTGCCGTAATCAAACAGATGTCTACCCTGAAAATGTAGCACAAACTATTACTATAAATTATTGTGGCCACAATTTGGGGCATTTGTCATGTGACAAATATAGATGTCTGTTTGCTTGGGTTTGCTTGGGCATCAAAATTTTCATGGTGGCTCAAAGGCAACATCCGTTTGCAGAGTGATTGGAATTACAGCTGATAAAACCAATTATGTTGTATTGTGAGCCTCTCAATATTACAGGCTTTTAAAATATGGTCCATATAATCTACAATAAATGTTCAAAGGTCCCACATATGCCACAAACGCTAAATTAATATTATTACAGCACCTAACCATTTTCTTTCAGTGAGAGCAGTTATAAAAGTACAAGGAGTACTTATGCATTCCTTAAAGTTATTCAACAATGTTTTCCAATACAAAGTCAACAACATACTATATTAAGTACTTCAGATGTTGCCTTTTGTAATGACAATGCCATACAAACACTGGATTAAACCTTAATATTTAAAATATGGTATACTAACAGTGAATTAAATAATAGTAGTTCTCTATAAAAATCCAAATTAATTAATTATTTGCAAAGCAAAATTGGTACAGCAAAGCTACATTTAATTTATTACTGTCAAAGGCTTAAAAATGCTAAGAGGATCTTAAAAACTACAGCATCTAGAAACAGAACAGAGATGACTAATACAGTCACTAAGACTTAAAAATAGGAAAACTCCTGCCTTTTCTCTTTTAGAAAATCTCAGATTAATGGCTAAAGCTAATTAATTCACCTAATATATACCATTTTACTTTAGGAACTGTAGTTGTAGCTAAAAACATTCCATTACTTTGTCTACCTACAGAATGTGTCTACATGTGTATTTACTGCGCAGTAAATGGTTTTAGGCTAGAGTCTACATGTGCTGCCATTAAAACACAGTAATGCTGTGTGTGGACTGACTTGGGACTAAAGTGTGGACAAGTCAGTTCACACACACGTTGTTAGTGTGCTGTAAAGGGTCTACACATGTTACTGTGCAGTAACTAATCAGTCATGAATTTGATACCTGCATCATGCAGGTATCAAATTACACCCAATTCAGTGTAAATTGCCATAGTTACTGAACAGTATGGGTGTGCACATGTAGATACATGCCCATACTGCACAGTAATTTTCAGTTACTGCACAATAACCTAAATTACTGTGCAGTAAATATGCACATGTAGACATGCCCACTGAGTAGATAAAGTATCTTCCATTTACTAATTCTATAAGTGCTACTGCAAATGATAATATTAAATAATCCTTGCCAGTCCACATTTGGTGGACTCCAAATCTTATTAATTTAGATCTCCAATTCTGGTTCAACTGATTAAAGAAAAACATGGCACTTGACCTGTCTATAGGTAAATGCTGGAAAAATAAACTACCACTGACCAGAAGTATAAGTATTCAGGTACTAGATTCTGTGCTAGACCCACCTCTACCAGAAACTGATTTAGCCTTCCACTGAAATTGCCACAACATATTTGCTTTAACTTCTTGTGACATAGGCTTATCCTTCAATTGCTAAATAGCAAATTACTATCTACTAAGATCTATAAACCAACAGACTAATATAAGTATTTAGTCTGAAGTGGCACCTTGATGAGGGGTTCATGATGCTGTTTGTACTTTTCTAACATATAACAATGTTCCCAGCATCCTGAGATAAAGCAAGTTGGAGATTGCATTAGGTGATCTATATGAAAAGATGAGTACTAAAATGAGTTGTAGGAATACATATATATATGTATATATATGAGTTCAATTAACACTCTTTTCAGGTTTAAAACAGAGTCTGCATATAATTAAAAGGCCAGATTTAAATTGTACTTTGAGATTCAAACTTCATGTGATGTGTAGAGCCAAAATCCTGGAACCAAACATCTCTGATTTTAAAGACTTTTTCCTAATTTTTAGAGATGTGAAGGCAGCAAAAGTGTGTGATTGTATTTCCACCATTGTTACATACAGGTGTCACCTCAGATTTGACCTATTCTAAAATTGGTGATGAAGTAAATAGATAATTTGCATTTGGAAAGAATTAAACATATTGTTGCCTTTTAAACATTTTGGGTAGGGACAGGCATTCAAAAAGCCCAAGCCTGAATTGATTCAAACTTTGCAGAGACTGAACCATTTGGAAAGTGGATAGACATTCCCTTTTCATTCTGGAAATGCAAGCACAGGCCTGAAGTGGCTCAGACCAGAAGCCTGGGGGTGCTACAGCAGCCCTCCCTTCCCTTCCACAGGGAAGCTGAGTTGACAAGGGTGGGGGAGAGGGGGACGGCATGGCCAGGCCACAGTAGGCCTGAGTAAGACTGAGGAGGGGTTTAAACCCCAACCTTGACCTGCAGGGTTCAGAGGGTAGAAGAGGGAGTGTGATGAGATCACTGTGTCAGGGGAGGAAAAGAGGAAGAGGGGGAGGAGGAGGAGAAAGCTCTGCCCTAACAGCAGCTCCCTGACAGCCAGGAGCAATCCTAGCACATAGCACTGCCTGGCCTGGCCCCAGAAGGGAACTCTTCCCACTCCTTCCTCTCCCCCACTCCTGTAGGGTGGGGAGGTGGGGGCTCTGTTCAGAGATGGAGAGGGACTCTTCCCTGTCCTCGTCCCCACCCTGCCACAAGGGGGTGCGAAGGGGGGCTCTGCAAGGCTGTCTGGTCCCACAGGGGAACTCTTCCCCCTACACCTTCCCCACTGCTGCGGGTCAGGGACACAGAGCCCCCCCCCCCCGCCCCCACTCGGCAGCAGTGGAGGCAGGGGGAGTAGGAGGAGGGGGAAGAGTATCCCCAAGCATGGAACAGAGCTTCCCTCCCCACCCTGTGGTGGGGGGAGGAGTGGGGGAGAAGAGTCCCTCTCTGGGGCCGGGCAACCCCGCATAGAGCCCCCCTCCCTGCCCCATGGCAGTGGGGGGAGAGGAGGGGTTAAGTCCCTCTCCAGCACTACACAGAGCCCCCACTTCCCCTCCCTAAGGGAGGAGGTGGAAGGGAGGAGGGGGAGAGGAGCAGGGGGAAGAGCCCCCCTCTGGGGCTGCTCTGCCCCAGCTGCAGTCCCCCGGTGGTGGGGAATTAAACCCCTCCCTGCCCCCTTAGTCTTAATGGGGCCATGCCATCCGGTCCCTGCTGGTGGAACAGGGAAAGAATTAACCCCCTCCCTGCCCACTTTGCCTTAACTAGGCCATGCCAGCTGGTGTCTTGCCAGGTCCTATTCCTGCTCAGGCTAGAGAGCAGAGGGTTGGGGCCAGCACTGCTCTGGAGCAGACAGCACAGCCTAGCTCAGAGAGCATGCTGAGATGCTGAAGGACTCTAGTTTAACTTAAACCAGGAAGGGGTCTGGGACAGACATTGCATAAACTGGTTGGAGCTCAATCAGTTAAGTCTGATATTACATTCAACCACGTTTATCTCAAACTGGTTTTGGCCATTTTGAAACTGGTTTGTGTATACTGAATATCTGTTCTGTTACAGGTTTAAACCCATTTCTGATCACTTAAAACAGTTTGTGGTTATGAATTCTGCGCCAAGGTTCACAACTTTTTCCTATGTATGGAAGATTCTCAAATATTATTGATGAGAGAGACAAAAAGACAGTACCACTTCAAAAAGGGGGATTACTCATCCCCGGAACCCCGAGAAGCTTCTCATTCCAGAAAAGGCAGGGGGGGAAAAAACTTATGGGACTCCTGAGACTTGAAAGATACTGTCTTTTATGTCCAAAGTGCTTTCCTGGCCCTCATTTCTTGTGCTTGGAGCCAAACCCTGAGGTAATGAGTTCCTGAAAATTTATGGAGGGTGCAAAGTAACTTGGCTCAGCGATGTGCTGCATTATACCATGGTTACCCCCTGCCCCCCAAAAAAGTCAAAGGCCCTGTTTTCATCTTCAGACAAATAAATGGAGACCTTCAAATAATCTAGAAAAGTGCTACCACTACATATATTACCTGATGAGAAATATCAAATAGGCAGAATAAATTGCCAGCACAAAGTAAAGTCCGTATGCTTTACTTTAACAGTATGATAGAACTACTTGTATATGCAAGTTTTATATACTAATCTCACCCTATTACTGTAGCATGATTTAAGAGTTACAAAGGTAATAAATAGAAAAAAGGCTTCTTTCAAAAGATGGAAGACAAATCCTACAGAAGAAAATAAAAAAGAGCACAAGCTGTTAATCAGATGTAAACCCATTATAAGACAAGCTAAGAAAGAATTTGAGGAGAAACTTGCTAGACACACACACACACACACCCCCACACACCCCCCACAATAAAAAATTATTTAAGTACATTAGAAGCCAAAGACCTGCCAGGGATCAGTTGGGTCTCTGGATGACTAGGGTGTAAAAGGAGCACCAAAGATTGAAGGGGCCACTGCCAAGAAACTAAATCAATTCTTTGCATTTATCTTCACTTTGGAAGATGTTAGGAAAATTCTCTCATCAGTTCCACTCCTCTCTAGAGACAAGTTAAAGGAGCAGATCCAGGTTTCAATAGATGAGGTTGCAGAGCAAATTGCTAAAATGAACAGTACCAAATCACCAGGGCCTGCTGGCATTCACCCTAGGGTCTGGAAGGAGCTCAGATTGGAAAGTGCCAAACTCCTATCTGTAGTATGCAACCTATCTCTAAAACAGCCTTGGTACCAAAGGACCGTCAATGTGATTTCTCACATCTTATAAAGGCTCTAGAGGGGACCCAGGAAGCTACAGTGAGTTTAACTTCTGTTTATGTAAAACTGGTAGAAACAATAATAATAAAAAAATATATATTGTTCAGCATATAGATGAACATGACTTGCTGGCGAAGAATCAACATGGGCTTTGTCAAAGGGAAATCATGCCTCCCCAGCCCACAACAGTCCTTTGAAGGTGTCAATAAGCAGGTAGATGACGCTGATCAAGTTGACAGTATATTTGGACTTCCAAAAATCCTTTGACAAAGTCTTCCCATCAGAGGCTCTTAAGTAGTCACAGGATTACAGGGAAGGTTCAATCATGGACCAGAAATTTGCTTAAAGGTAGAAAACAAATAGTGAGTATAACTGGTCTGTTTTCAGGACAGAAAAAAGTAAACCATGGGATATCTGTGTTGGGTCCGGTGTTATTTAACACATTCATAAATGATCTGGAAACCAGGGTGAGTAGCAAGATGGCCAGATTTGCAGATGACATAAAAGTATGCAAATTGGTAAAGACGAAGGCAGATTGTGAAGAACTGCAGAAGGAACTGGCACTATTGATCAAATGGCCAACTAAATGGCAGAGCAAATTCAATTTAGTTAAGTGCAAAGTGATGCACCTGGCCAAAAAAACCCCAACGATACCTACACTATCTATGATGGGCTGTATATTAGTTGTTACCACACAGGAAAGAGATCTGAGAGTCACTGTGGACCATTCACTTAAAAGACCAGCTCAGTGATCAGAAGCCATCAAAGAGGCAAACAAAATATTAGGGACTATAAACAAAACAGAAAATATTATTATCCCCCTGTATAAATTTATGGTGGGTCCACATCTTGAATACTATGCCCAGTTTTGGTCCCCACAACTCAAAATGGATACAGAAGAACTAGAGAAGGTACAGGGAACAGCAACAAGGATGATTAGTGGTACACAGAGGCTTTCATAAGACAAGAAACTAAAGAAGCTAGCCCTATTCAGTTCAGAAAGACAGACACTTAAAAGTGGACATTGAAAGATTTACAAAATACTAAAACAGTAAAGAGAAAGTAAATAGGGATTTATTATTTACTATCTCTCCCATTAAACGGACTAGGAGCTATAAAATGAAGCTAGTAAGTAGTAAGATTAAAACTAACAAAAGGAAATGCTTTTTAACACAATCTGTAATTAAAATGTGGAACTCATTGCTACAAGATGAGGAGGCTGACAGTTTAGCCAGATTCAAAAAGTATTGGATAAATTCTTGCAGCCAAGGTGCATCAGTAGCTATTAAGCATGTGAGTCAGGAATACAATCTCACAACTTCCTAGGTCCCAAATGCTGGAGGTGGTAAGCAGGAAAGGAAAAGCAGAAAAAGCCCTGTTCACTCTCTTTTTCAACATTACTCTCTGCCACTGTGATACAAGATACTAGGCAAGATGACCCCATTAAATGGCAGCTCTTATGTTAGACTTTAAAGTCACTCACTCTGCAGAAAATGATAGCTAGTGAGCAAAAAAACTTATAAATATATATAGATATCTATAGATATTCCTTGACTGAAATTAAACTCAACTCAAATTTAAGAGTTTAACTGAGGTTAAACATACTAGATACTAGAAGAATTAAGACAAGCTGTCAGTCAATTTCTACCCTGTGCAATACTGAAAATCAAAAACAAAGTACAACTAAACTAGTATAAGTATCAAGTTTTCGGATTACTCAGTGAGCCAAGCTTCTTCAGAAAGACCTGTTTTAAGAGCTATAGTTCAAGGACCTGGGAATATTAATCAAAACACTGATGCTAACTGCATCAGGCAGCTAACTAAATGAGCTGCATGCATAATTTTCATTAAGAACAAGAAGATATTTTTTAGTCTCCATTAAAGAGACTGGAATCATTGGTAATAATCACAAACATTTATGCCCAATGGTCTGATTCAAGTTAAATGGTCTGATTTTGATAATACTGATCTGCTAGAAAGCAGCATGAATAAGCCTATTAGCTGGAAGCACATTAAAGATGTGAAACCTGACCTCGTGATTAACATCTCTGTAAGTAAATGTCTATTTTCCCCCAACACCAGAGATCTTTGAATAAAAAAGATAATCCAGTAAATGAAGAATACATCAACAGCACGTTAGAATATTGATTCTCTACTTACAGCATTGTATATAAAACAAATATATATATTTACAATGGAAGTGCTGTGTCAGCCATAAATAAAAACCCTATTTTCAAGCACTCATAACATTCTGGAAAACACTTCTCCCCCACCCCCCAAAAAAAGAAATATCTCATTCTTCTTCCTTAGCCTAGGGATGATTTTGACTCTATCTCCTTTTCCTTTCCTTCATTTGTTAGTGTGTTGTCTTTAAAAAAAAAAAAGAGAGAGAGAGATTGGAGGCATAGGGGAGGGGGGATTAATAAAAATCCACTTAGCTGTTTAAAAGCAAAGTAAGTGGAGAAGAGGGATATTTTTCACAGGCTAAAGATTACGGGGAAGCATTTTTAGTTACTGCATGATGTGGAGAATGTGAATCATCCTTGTCATTTGAGGAAGAGGCTCACAGTTAAGGAATAAGACAGACAGCTCAGTGGGAGGAAAAGATGGATCAATAGAGAAGACTTGCACAGGGCAAATTCATCTGTTGTCCTTAAACTCAGCCCTGGAGGGGAAAAAAAGACCACTGCATGTTTTGCTTAGAATGCTCCCCTGCTCAGTGGTGCACAGGATCTGCAAAGTCTTCTGGGCCATTTCAGCATGTGCAGGAATCAGCAAGCAGTAGGGCTATTTCTTCATTCCCCATACATCGTGCAGGAGTTATCTGGAACAGTCCTACACTGATAATTTAGAGGGTAAAAACTGAGTAGACAAAAGGTGCCTGGAGAAGAATTAGTGAGCATATCAGCAAGAAGGAGCAGAGACTAGTCCAGCCTATAGCTGTTGATATAGAGCCAAGGGATAGAGGAATGTGCTGTCGATCCAGGATACAAGTATGTATGCCTTTATGATGTACTGAATTATCCATTTTAAGAGACTATCACTTGCTACAAGGAGGATAAATAACTGAACAAATCAGTGGCCAGACAAATTGAAGACAGATTCCCATTGACAGTACATGCATTCGGGGAGGTTAAGGGAAGGTTAGACTGAGGTAAAAATAACCATCCAATCTAAGGTAAGCTTGGGGCTAGCAGAGGGGCTTAGGGGAATCATGGGGTATGCAGAGTTGGTGGAGGGAGTTGGGAGATCGGGGGGTCTAGCAGGGTCTGCAGGGGAGTTGCTGGGATCTGGGCAGGTTTAACAAGATTAGAGGGGCTAGTGAGGTCAGTGTGGGGGGTCAGAGGGATTGTGGGGGGGCAGACGTTCTCCAATCCTGCCAACCCCCCCCTCCAGATTTCTCCCCCCCACCTCCGATGACACCAAACTGTCCCCAGTCCCATAAACTGTTCCTAGGGCCAGTTTTACGGATGCTCACCAGTCCCAGGAGCTTGACTGAAGTCAGTCGGGTGCATGAAGGTCCAGGCAGATCAGTAGGGTGCACCCCGCTTGAGACCAGGGGCGACTTTTAGTCCCCCCTGACCTACCCCACCCCTAGATGAACACACCCTTCAATAAGCCAACTCCCCCAATCCCACTCACCTTTTCCCCTAACTGATAGACTTACTTCCATCAGCTCCTAGACCCAGCGAATGCCAATAAAATTGGCACCAGAAGCACCTTGCAGGTTGTGGGGTTGTCAGGCTTGAAGGAGGGGGGTTGGCTGGCCCATGATGGGTGGCTGTCATTTGTGGAGGGAGGGGCCAGGGGGCTAAAATAACCCAGTGCCAGGAAGTGGTGAACATCAGGAAAAGCTCATCCCCAAGACTGGAACCAGTGGCTGGGAACTGGGGCTGCACTGAAAACTGTAGATAAATTGAGGTAAATCAGACTCACTGAACCCAATCTAAGTTAGACTACCTCCGAGACAGGGTTAACTTGGATCAGGACAGCCATTTTTAGAATGCTCTAACCTTCCTGAATTTCTGTACAGTTCACACTTAGATGAAGCTAACCAGGGATCTAAGTATAAGGTCTACACCTAGGCAAACTATGATCAGGTGTCCATTTTTAAACACAACCTAACCTCCTCTTATGCACCCTGAACATCTGCACCTAGCCTGAGAGGTTATCAATCTGACAACCAAGACGTTTTGCCTGACTCAAAGAATACAAACTAAATTTTTCCAGGGTTCAGAATACTTTTTCAAAATATTTAAAACATTACTTCCTTCAAAAATGTTAAAAAGGCTTCCAGAATTAGAGCACTCAAATGCCAGGAGCATTTACTAGGAGGATATGAGGGGTACAAATGCCAACCCATAGAAAGACTAAGCCATCTTATTATGGATATCAGATCTTCCTGCCAGCATTCTAGGTACATGGAAAGCAGAATGCATCAGCCTTGCTTGCAATATCCTTGGTTATGTTTTTTGGAATGTTTATTATCTGGGGATTGCTTGAAAATGTATTAAATACCAAATCCTCCATTATCCTAGTCCCATTGATTGTGTAAGGCCTAACTGAGAACCAAAGAACCTGACCCAGAGTAAACCAGAGATAATATAAAAAATAATGGAAGCATCAAATGTAGAAAATAAAATCATAAAATGCACCAGATAGTATCTGTTCAAATTCTACAAACATGCATTTTAGTAAATGTTAGAGAAGTTCTTTGTTTTACCATTTAAAAAAAAATTGGACAAACATCTACTGCTGTTAAAGCTCTTAAAATACTATCACGTTAGTTTGTTCACTAGGCCTGCCAGCACCCCTTCCTGGTCATTAAAAAACCTAACTTAAGTTAGTATGATTTCTGAAACCAAAACTTTCAGAAGTCCTGAAATGTTGATGTTTACTTCTAAAAATAAATAAATTGGAAAACCAATTAATTAATATATATGAAATACAATACTAAACTTTTAGCTTGCTTACCTTCATCATAAATTTCTGCAGAGACATGGGGAAAAAAAGAGAAAATATGAAATAAGCATTTGGTCTCAGATACTTAAAAATGTGATTTGTTTTCCTTAACACGGTGAGCAGCATACAGAGAATTACAAATTGCATTTAAAAGCTGTATTTACCTCTACACTTTTCACATAGTTATAGCACCTGCTAGAAAGCAAAACAGATGCTCAGAATAACAGATCGTAACTTATTGGTACAATAATTTTCTCAACTTTCTCTATTACATTAAGTCACACATCACATTAAATAGTTACTAGTGTCTAAAGATCAAAACAGTGCAATTAAGGTAGGTATTACACTTGATATATTTTAATATGTACTCTACAAATGCATGGTACTTCAAAATAGTTTTGTACAGGATTATGAAGCAGACAGAAACAACTGGACTATTATGTGCCTATGTTATTAAATATGCAAATACATAATAAACTAAAAAAAAAGTCTACTGATCTCTCATATAAAGCATTTCTAAGAAATTATTCCAATGCCATACACACTGTGATGCCACAGAACTGTGGAAAACCTTTGAAAGTTAATTTTTATACAACTTTTCAAGGATATAAAAGTTATTGTACATATAGCATACTCAACAAATATGTCTCTTTATGATGGTCTAGTGGCTGGGCTTTTGGTCTTTCTATCACCTCAGGCATCAGCTCACGGTTTTTTGGATTTTTTTTTCCTTGGGGGAGGTGGGGTATGTGGTACTTCACCTAACATGCAGGTTACTCTGAAGTATGACAGTAATTCCAACTGAAATCCTTAATGATTGTGTGTGTGTGTATGTGCATCTATTAAAAAAATGCTGGTCATTCCTCCCTTTGTTCAATGGTACTATACAATCCTTTTAATGCATCTTAAAACTGAGGTTGTCTGTGGGCATTGAATAATAGATTTGATTAAAAATTATAAACCATTTGATTATTTTCTGTTCATATAGGAATCATCATACTGGGATACTTATAGGTGTGCAATACAGCTCTGTACAGAAGTTTTGAACATTGAATATTTTTCAGATGAGATAGCATGTAAAAGTCCTAAACATTTGTCACTGAAGATCCTGGGAGTCTTTCTGAAAAAGGTGGAATATATCCCAATTTGATTCCAGTTTGGATAATCATTTTGTATCTACGTAAATCCCCTATCATCTACTACATATGGTATTTTTGGTACCAGTCCAGGAAGAGAATCAAAGCCTATATAAAAGGGGTTTGCTTCAGATAAATCAGATCTATTTCCAGATCCAGATCTCAAAATTCTCTACCTCAAACAGCCTAGTCTGTCTCCTAGTTGAATGTGGCTACTAACAACATAAATGGAGACATCCCAGATATTCCCTTCGCAGGTTTTGGGCCTACTAGAGATGAGCAATATAATGAACCATTGGCCAGTGATCTGCCAATAATACCAGACCTCCAACATAGCCATCTGTACAGAAAAAAAAAAGCTATGGAAGTTCTCTCTAGTGACTACAGGGGTACAGAGACCCTTTTGGTTTCTGGTACCCATCTGTGAAGCTAACCCATGGCTTTGTAGCTTCTTGTAGCATTTAGGGCAATATGGAATTGGGCCTTTAATCCCAAAAAAATGTCATGTAGTATTTTTATATTGCTGTTTCTAAAATTTAACAATTCACTACATCATCGTCTATGTGACAGTTATTAGATTAGAAATCAATGTGACATTGATTAGAAAAGAAGTGCTAGAAAAATACTAGTCTCAAGTGTGTTTTAAACTATTTTTTTATTGCAAGTTAGCTCCAGGAATTAAGCAGAAGAGACTGTAAAATGGAAGTGGATAATATGCTACATTCTAGCAGCAAGCAATCATTAATTCCTGGTGTTGCATAGGCCAGCTTGAGAATTTCAAGTCTATACTACTGCACTGAGTGGTAAAAGGGAAAGGATTCCAAAAATAAAATTAGAAAGACATGTCTAATGTTGCATTAAAAAAAAAAAAACAGTGCTCACTTCAATTCATTTTTGTAGAGAGAAATACATTTAGAAAACCATCACATTAATTTCCCTTAAGCGCATGAATGGGAAATGAGCTGCAGTCCAAGCCTATCATTTTACACAATACAGTTAAATAGGACTTCCAGCCTTGGTTAAAATGATACCTTTCAGTGTTGGTGTTTAAAATAGTACTTCCATATTAAACATAACTCGTTAAAGAATTATTTATCTGGAGCTAATGTGGTTGTATTACCTTCCCTAAATTGTCATTCAAGCCATCATGGAGTACCTGTGCTCACACTTTATGATATTGCTTTAACCCAGGAGTAGGTTACATTATTTTGATCAGTGAGCTACTTAACCACTACTGGTGAGGTCTCAAGGGCTGCACACACAAAATATTTAAGATATCATTTTAACAAATTATAAATAAAAATCAAACATTTTCTATAACATATTTTATTTCAAAAAATAAATGTGTCCTGATTTATGTTTTAGTGAGTAGTGTATATAGAGGTGATTGCATAATATCTCAAAATAAAATCTTACTCTTGTATATTGTGTGTGGGGAGGGATATCGGGGAGTTTATGTTTGGGTGGGTGTGCAGGGTGTGGGGGGTTGGGTGTGTGAGGCCACCCACATGCTAGGTCCCAGGAACTGGCCAGGGGTTGGGGGCAGGAGGGCAGGAGGAGGGGCAGGGGCACATGCAGCAGTGCAGGTGGTCCACCCCCCCTCACCCCCCGCTGCACATATGTCCCACGGTTCCCCCCGCAGTGCTCCACTTTGGGCCAAAACCCGACTGCTCCTACCGGCGGCAGATGATGTCATATTCCCATCCGTACCTGCCCTACACCAGCTGATGGCACCACCCCAGCCAGCACAGCTGTCCAGCAGGGCTGTTGCCACTGCTACTGCAACCACCCAGGTACTGCTCAGCTCCCCATTTCTCCAGGGGCTCGTCCGGCTCCTCCTGCCCCATGTAACTCTGCCCACCTGGCATAATGAGCACGCACCTGCAGGCAACTGAGAGGGTGGAAGGAGCTAGAGCCTTGTGCACTGGAGCAGGAGTCACCCAGCTGAAGCTGCAGCTTCCCCCCAGCCTGGAGCAGTGAAGAAGGGACAGGAGGAGGAGCTGCTAGAGGTAGTGGGCTTGAGGGAGCCTAGCAGTACCCAGGCAGTGGCAGTACCAGTGGCAGCAGCCCTGCCAGGAAGCTGTGCGCACTTGCTGGGGCCAGCATGGGGCCAGTGTGGTGCCAAAGCTACCATGGAGCTGAGGATGGCATCCCAAGTTAAGGATAACAAAAAATTGTTTTTTAGATATGTAGGGAGTAAAAGGAAGGCCCAGGGTGGAATAGGACGTCTACTAAATGGGAATAAGCAATTGGTGATGGACAGGGGGGACAAGGCTGAACTCCTCAATGAGTTCTTTGCCTCTGTTCCTAAGTGAGGGGAAAGACAAGTCTCTCACTGGGATTGTAGAGGCAGCATCAGGGCACCAGACCACCAAGCGTAGACCCTGAGATGGTGCAGAGTCACTTGGAGAAACTGGATGCATTTAAGTCGGCAGGCCCGGATGAGCTCCATCCAAAGGTACTGAAGGCACTGGCTGACGTCATTGCACAGCCACTGGCAAGAATATTTGAGCACTCGTGGTGCATGGGCGAGGTCCCAGAGGACTGGAACAGGGCCATTGTGGTCCCTATTTTCAAGAAGGGGAGGAAGGAGGATCCAGGCAACTACAGGCCAGTCAGTCTCACCTCCATCCTTGGTAAAGTCTTTGAAAAGATTATTAAGGCTCATATATGTGAGAGCCCAGCAGGAAAAATTATGCTGAGGGGAAACCAGCACGGGTTCGTAGCAGGTAGATCATGCCTGACTAATCTAGTCTCTTTTTATGACCAGGTTACAAAACACCTGGACGCAGGAGTAGGGGTTGATGTCGTTTACTTAGACTTCAGGAAGGCCTTCGATACGGTATCCCACCCCATACTGGTGAACAAGTTAAGAGGCTGTGACTTGGATGACTACACAGTCC
>NW_005841854.1:2893300-2896968 GCF_000455745.1 Alligator sinensis | reverse complement strand
TTTCCTGCCTATGCAGGGGGTCGGACTCGATGATCTATTGAGGTCCCTTCCGACCCTAACATCTATGAATCTATGAATCAGTGGGTGTGGGGCAGGTGTTGATGGGAGTGCAGTGTGGCCTATCCTGGCCAGGAGCAGGCAGGACTCAGCCTCATGGTGAGTGCTGCGGGGGCAGCCGCAGGCTGGATACCATCAATTGTTGCGCCAGATCCAGCTCACAGACCATATTTTGCCCACCCCTGCTATAACCGAATGCTTCAGGTCCTATTCAAAGTCAGAATGCAAGGGTTTGGGGGGAGGGATCATGTATTTGTATATGTTTGTATAATCATATTTATTTCGTAAAGTATCTAAAATAATTTTGCCTACAAAAACATAATGTAAGAATATTAAGCTTTACATCGATAACCTCAGTGCACACAGGAAAAGTCTCATAGAACATCCCAGTCTTCTTATGATGTATTAAAGATTTTAAACAGGTCACCCAGGCAGCCAGGGCTTGCAACTAATCACTTCTAAAGGATATTAATAGTTAAATTATATTGCATACCTTAATATTAATCTTCTGCCATTTCAACCTGTGCCACAACCATGGTTTACTTATTGAACTCAGCTCTGAACAGAGACAAGTTTTTTTGGTTTTATTCAATCCATTTCAGTTTCATTCATAAGCCAGACTGTCTGTCCATCTCAGTCAAGATTTCTCTGAGTTCTTTAGACAAAGATTCATGTGGGTTATGAAAGTAATCAGTTTAGAAGCTATCTATTTGAAATTTACTCTAAGATTTATTTTCAGTGATGTGGAAAAGCCTTATCTTCAACATAAAATTGAGCCAAAGCAAACAGCCTAGCTCAAGCCTTTGAGGCCTAGTGTTTACTTTCACTAGAAGAGATTTCCCAACTTGATTTTCTGTCATGTATTTTCGGTAAAACCTTACACCATGGAAGTCAATGGGACTATTGCCATTAACTCCTGCTCTTTAAAACTATATTTTTCAGTATTCAAAATATGACTTTCTTAAATGTCAGAGGGATTAGATACAAAGAGTATCTACCTTATTATCTGTGGCCCCTGCCACATCTTACACTTAAGATGTGATTAACTAGTTACTCACGCCTTAAGTTGTGACCCAACCACACATTCAATCAATTAATGGTGTGATAAAAAGAAGACTAAGCCATAGAGTTATTCCACAAAAAATGTGCAGTAACTTTGTAGCTAGTTCCTATCATGCTATTAACTGAACCTATGGCCAAGCCTGGGAGCCTGCCACTTATGTGACACCCAGCTGCAGGAGCACATGGTGCACTCCCATGGCTGGGAGCCCTATCAGCTGATGGGACTCCCAGACATGGGAGCACGCCATGCACCCCTGCAGCTGGGACACTGCAGCTGATCCTGCCTCCTGGGAGCCTGAGTCAGCTGATAGGGCTCCCAGCCATGAGGGCACATGGTGCATCCCCATGGATAGGAACCCAGATCAGCTGTGGGCTTCCAGGCTCAGGGTCAGATGGTGCACCCCCAAGGCTAGGAGCTCAGATCAGCTAATGGGTACCCCGGCTATGAGAGTGCATGATTTTTCACAGCTGGGAGCTCTTGCCAGTATGGGGGAAGCCTGGGATCATGATCCCGTGTTCCTCCTGCACCAGCAATAAGGCATGATGGGATCTGATGTGTGATCCCACAAGCAAGCCTCATGTAGCATAGCAGGAAGCACAATTAAGTGGATTACATATCAGATCCGATTACCCCTTTACCTACATGTCTGACAGAGCCCTAGGTCTCAGCACACAACAGCACTAACCTGAATAGAGATACCAGATTCTTGGCAAGACAGGGCCCCAAGAAGCTACCACTCTTCACAATCGGACCTGCTATGTGTTGAGGGCTTCTGAAAATTTAGCCACTGCCCATACCAACAGTGGACATGAGGTTTGTTTGTTTTTTAAATGAACCCCAAATGTGCATAATGTGCACTTCTAACAATTCAGCTACTAACATTGAATGTACATGAACCTCAAAATGCTAGAATATTACAGAAAGAAATGCACGTAGGAAATTCCAGGACTTCCAAACAGACAAGATTTTTTTTTATTCTACATGTTTTAAAGGCCTTTCAAAAATTAAAAAATGCAAGGAAGGATGGAGGATATTCTTGCATAATATGTTATTCTCTTTCATCTTGTTCTGTCACTATTTACATTTCATCTTGAGAAATACAGGAAAATTCAGCTTCCCAAAGTATGGTAGTGATTTATTTGAATAAGATAGATAAATCATGAAACATTTCCTCTACACTCCTCTGCTCTACACACTGAAATTTTTTGATAGCTTGCATTTCCATTCAAAATATGACATGCAATACATTGCATCAACTATGTAAAGACGGACTGATTTCTTTCTAAGTGCGGCATTTTGAGTTTCTTATAACGTTATCAAAGGTTAGCCTTTTTAGTTGAAATATGAAATGATTGCTCTGAATCAGGACTTTCTTTCTTGGAAATTTCACCCACAATAGCTGAGCTGTTTCCAAACATGAAAGAAAGATGCAAGAAAAAGGAAACACTCCTGTTGTTAATTTTTGTGATTTTTATAAAATGTTTTAAGGGCCTCAGAAATGTTGATGGGAACTGATTTATAGTACTTAAGCACATGACCCAGCTACATATTGAGCACTGTGTAGCTTTCTGCTGTTATCTATGCATTTCCAATATAACTATCAAGCTGTGTCACCTAAATACTCCTTCAATTAATCCCAAGGATACTCACAGGAAAAATCCATTCTACAGATAGACCCTATTGGCTCCCCTTAGTGACACCATAGATTGTTAACGGAACTTAAAGTGCCCTAACGGGGAACGTGGTATAGAAAAATGTCATGGTGATAAAAAGCTAGCACAGTTGGTTTTATACCACTGCTTCCCCTAGGCAGAAAACATTTCATTTTACAACATGGGGGAGATTAGTGGCCAAAGTAAAGCAATGTATGTGTAATCTAGGTTTCATCAGGACTAAATTCATTCCCAGTAGCATGAGCTGTAAAATAGCACAGATCCATTTCTCCCAGTCTACCCACCCCAGCCATACTAACTAGTCACAGTTTAAGATCAAGCCCAAGATCCCTGAGGTTATAAGGAAGGAAGGGGAAGACAGAGTTTGCAACTTGAACTTCATTTTTATTTATAGGAAATGATTTATATTTGAAAAAAGATGCCTAATAGCCAACTTATTCCTGTATTTGCATATTTAAATTACAAGAAAACCAGGTAAGTGGCATTACAAATAAGATACTTATGATTGTTTCAGTTTTGTCAGGGGTCGGCAATTATTTGGGCCAGAGGGACACAAGAGAGTTTTAGTGAGCTATCATGGGCCTGGTCAGCACCCTGTCTTTCCGGCACAACAATTCACCAAAACTCCCTATAGGGATGCCTCCCCTTCCCCCAACAACTCACCAAAACTCCCTATAGGTCTGTGTGCAGGCTAGGAGTGGTGTTTGGGAGTGGGATGGGCAGGCAAGGCTGGGATCACAGGGCTGGGCCTGGGCCCAGGCCGGGGGCGGGGCGCGGCCCCAAACAAAAAAGCCACAATCCGCTCCATTCCCATCCCTGCTCTGTGGGGAAGAGAATGTGAATGTGCATGTGTATGGGGATGAGGGGGGGCGGGA
>NW_005841854.1:2880912-2893263 GCF_000455745.1 Alligator sinensis | reverse complement strand
GTACATGCATCAGAGCTTGCCTGGGCAGTAACTGGTCCACAGCTGCCCTCGTGGCACTCTGCATACAGCCAAGCCCTACCTGCTCCCACCTGGGGTAGCCGACACTGTGCTTCTGTCCATGCCTGGCAGACCAGCCACAGCCCCAGCCAGTGCACAGCTTCCAGCAGGGCTGTTCCTGGCGTCACTGCAGCCAACTGGGTGCTGCTCTGCTCCCATTACCTCCAGGCTCCAGCTACTCCTCCCGCTTATGTCCCTGTTGCGCCACTCTGAGTGGGGGGAGCTTCAGCTGGGTGGCTCCTGCCTCAGCATGCAGGGCTCTGGTTCTAGCTCCTGGCTGTCTTCCACCATTTCCATTCATCTGACATGATAAGCAGCCACCTGTGGGAGGGCAGAGTGGGTGGAAGGCAGCCGGGAGCTGGAGCCGGAGCCCTGTGTGCTGGGGCAGAAGCAGGTTGGCTGAAGCTTCCCGCCTGTCCACCCAGAGCAGAGTAGCACAGGCAAGGGTGGGAGATGCAGTAAATACATGTCCCTAATTGGGCAGGACAGTCCCAGAATGGGATCAACAGGTCCCAGTCCCGGGCTACATGACTCTGAGACAGCATTTGTCCCAGATTTGCAGTGTCATATGGAGACCAGGAAACAGCAGGTTTACATTTACAGGCTAGCAGCATTCCTACCTGCAAGGGGATCTGAGGCTGCCAGGAGTGGGATGCAGGGGGGTGCCATGTACATGTGTGCGCTTGCATGCTTGCACATGGCCAGGAATACAGCCAGGCAGTGTGGAGAGCAGCTACCTGCAGGTAAGTGTATTGGGGGAGGTGGCAAAGGGGGGCTGGAGAGGTGCAAGTTAAAACCACCATAGTGAGGGAGGGAGTGGGGTAGGGCCCAGAACATAGTATGGAATGGACCGATGGGTGGCTTGTCCAGGGGCTGCGAGGTGGGAGGTGGCTCCCCACTACTGTGTCTACCCCCAAGGTAGAACATGGGGGAGGCATGTGCCCCCCCAGATTTGTATGCAGGGTAGGGGCAGATGTGGTACACAGCCTGGGGGCCTGCTGAGGGCTCAGAGCTCCCCACCCTGCTGCCTTTCCCTCAAGAGCCCCACACTGACTGTGTGTCCTCTGCCTGCCTTGCAGCAGCAAAGATAATGGTGGCATGGAGCTGTGCCCCTTGCCGCTGCCAAGAACGCAAGGGGCACAGCCAACATGAGGCTCCTGAGGGGAGGGCAGCAGCATGGGAAGCCCCAAGCTCACAGCAGGCAGCCTGCGTCTGCCACTACCCCACTCGGTTCTGCTCCGGCCATGGCATCATTTTGAAAAGGTGGTCACCCTAGTGAGAGGAGCCACTGCTGGAGGTGAGGGGAGAAAAGCAGAACCTGGCTGGCTATAGCCACATCAGGAACAGCCTTGCCAGGAACTGTGTACACTGGCTGGGGCACAGGTCCGGGCTGGCAGACCTGTTCTGCTCTCCTTGCCTCTAGCAGCAGCTCCTCCTCCTCCTCTTGCTCCTGCCCTTGCTGTGCTGCTGCAGGCAGGTGGGTGGGAAGTTTCATCCAGGTAGCTCCTGCCCCATTGCACAGGGGTCCGGCTCCAGCTCCCGGCCACCTTCCACCCACTCTGCCCCCCCATGGGCGGCTGCTCATCATACCAAGCCGGCAGAGTGGATGGGAAGCAGCTGGGAGCTGGAGCCAGAGCCCCGCATGCTGAGGCAGGAGCCATCTGGCTGAAGCTCCCTTCCCCCCACTCAGAGCAGCACAGCAGGAAGAGCCACAGATAGAGGTGAGGGGAACACAGCAGCATCCAGCCAGCTGCAGCTACATCAGGAACTGCCCGGCTAGAAGGTGCGCACACTGGCTGGGGCCCAGGCTGGCAGGCATGGGCAGGAGTGCAGCATGGGCTGCCCTGACAGGAGTGGGCAGGACTAGGCCCCGTGTGAATTGCTGCAGGGGCAGCCATGGGTCAGATCCAGTCAGTTGTTGGGCTGAATCCAGCCCATGGGTTGTATTTTGCCCACCCCTAATTTATATGGTAAGTCATGTCCAGTATATGCTCTACTAACTTCTAGGCCAGGATTCAAGTTGTATCAGTTTCAGCTTTGATTTAGGCACCTGGCTTTGATGATGGCCCACCGAAATTGCCAGCATCCGTCACAGATGAGATTCCAAAGTCCTCCCGCAACTTAAAAACCCATAATCCTTCTAAATTCAATAGAAAAACTTTGGAAACGCCCAAGAGCAATTCAGGTTTAGGTCCTTATGGGTCAACCCAGAGAATGAGATTCACCCCATTAACTTCAGCACCTAAATTTGATCTAAGTCTCATTTAGGTGCCTCAAGAACCAATGTGAATCCAGCGTTTGATTTGCATTGCCGGAGCTTTGTGAAGCACAAGGCTAAAGTACTTTTGTACAACTGCATTATCATTTTCAAGGGCTATATTCTATTTCACCCATGTCTAAAGTATAGCTGCTGGCACAATCTTGATGTACATGCCCGGAACGAGGGACACCTTCTAGTTTACCTGTACTATTGTACTTCTATCTGTGTAGACACATACTTTTAATGGGGAGAAAATAAGCTGCTCATGTGCCCCTAGAAAGGAATTTTACTTCCTTCTACAGAACCACAGCTCAAGGGAAATTACTTACAGATCTTCAGAGATAGATTCTTGGTTATACAGGATGCGTGTGTGGCTCTCCATTCATTTCAGTGAAGACC
Source organism: Alligator sinensis (assembly GCF_000455745.1). NCBI lineage: Eukaryota > Metazoa > Chordata > Crocodylia > Alligatoridae > Alligator > Alligator sinensis. The sequence goes on along the minus strand of NW_005841854.1, from coordinate 2,890,547 downwards.
TTTTACTAAGCATGGACAATAGCATAAGGATCTTCCTTCTCTTAAAAAAAAAAAAACCCAAACAAAACTACTGGTTAGAGCACTCACCTAGGAATGGAAAACCCAAGTTCTAGGCCTCCTTTGGTGTGGGACTTTGAATCCACACCGTCTATAACCCAGCAAGCTGGTTTAAACCCCAAATTATTGCTACAAGCATCTTTGACCCACCTACCCTCATCTCTAGAATTTGGCCCACTAGACAGCCAAGAGTCATGGAGCCAGAAGGAGACCAAGCAAAAAGAACTTGTCACCTAAAAGAGAAAGTAAATCCTGAGATCCTGATCTCAAAGCTCTTCCTTTATTGTGCTCAATAATTCTGTAACGTCAGAAAGTATATTGGGAGTCATGTCATTCTACGTAATGGCACTATAGTGGGTTACGTTTTAGTACCAGAGGCAGAATCTGGCACAGTGGAATTGCATCAGTGCTGTTAGGAAGGGCTCAGAACTGATCATATGGGGTGATCAGAGACTAAACAGATCACCAATCCTTAGTAACTTCACCCTTCTATGTAAGCACCTGGATGTGTGGTAAGAGGTGTCACAGAAGGGTGATTTCATTGTGGACAGTTAGCTGATGTCCCCTAAGGTAAGAATGCCTAGTGACAGAGGGATGGAAAAAGCAGAGCACTTCATATGCGAGTTTTCTTTTTCCAAAATCAAAATTTTGGAAATGGTTGTAGCAAACTTCAACACATTGAAGTTTGCTACAACCATTCACCAGGCACTTTTTTTTTCTTTTCCTTAACAGCCACACCCTTCTTTCTATTAGGGATTTCGTGTCATATTTTCCAAGAGGTCTCTCCCTTCATAGGTTACTACTATAATGAGAACTGCTAATAGAAATCTTTCTGAACAGTGCAGTCTGAGCATCTACTCCAGCCCCAAGGGTAGGACGTTTTAAGCAAGTGGAACCTGCTCTCTGCTCCCAGTGCTACTTACACAGCTTTCCCAATGACTCTGTAATGCAAAATACACAAACACTGGAAGCAAGGGCTTACTTCATCTCTGCTAAGGCAGCATCCTCCTTCCTTAGGCACAATCAGGATCCCTCTTGTTTCTTTTCCTCCTGTCCCCAGGATGCTTGCCTTTTGGCTGCCCAGTGGTCTAGCCTGAGACCACAATTATACTGTCATACCATAATATTAAGTGTACAGTTATGTTAAGACATAAGTACATGATTAAAAGAGGTCATAAGCATAACTCAGTTGTCACAGAAGGCTATAAATATATGAGTAGAAAGCATTATAGATAGATTGCTTTAATGGTCACTCAAAAATATTTACTTGTTGGTTTGTATAATTGTTTAACTATTGGGTTATTTATAGCAGCACCTATTGGTCATGTAGTTTAACTCTTTAAGCCACTATATGAACAGAATTAAGGACCAATGAATCATGAAGTTCTTCAGTAGATGTTATAGCCAATTTTTCAAAAAACTCTAACAACTTTCCATTTGTATATGCATGAACACCCACATGTACACACAAACACCAACAACTAATTGTGCAAGTGTTATAAATGGTAACAAAAAATGCTGGATAAATTGTATCACATGTTGGTATGTACACCTAGCTCAAATTTCTGTAAGACCTGCTACTTACAAGCCAGTATTCAAGATGGGCCATTAGCAGAAGCCCTAAGACCCAGGATCTTGAATCTAACAATATGACCTACCAGCTAAATGACTCAACTGTTTGAGCTAACTCCTTATATAAGTCATAGAATCAAATGATTATGTATGTGGTGCAGTAGGGACAGATAGTCACATGTTATAGGGAACCACAGGCAGACAAATGAAGACTACATTTTAAAAATTTGACCCTCATAATTTAGGCTAGGTCAACACATTTAGGAAGAAATTAAGTCTTAATGCAAAATAGAACATTTTTATTAAGAAACTTATTCCATAAAGTCTCCAAGTAATTACTGTATATTCTGTAGCAGCTGTTCATGATGGGCAAATATTCAGTATGCATAACATTTGCAGCTGGATAAAACAAGGCATTACTTATCAATACTGATAATTATCTTATTGCCATGCATTGTAGAATTAAAATGTGGACACTTGAAAACACAGTGAGGGGTTACAGGATGTAGCTACAACATTAGACCGCAAGGCTCAAAGTTGTAAGGCAATAGCCATGATTATGATAGGCTTCATATTGCATGTAATTACAAGAGAAATAATCATGAAAAAAATCAAAGTTTTTCTTGGTGTGATTTTTGATGGGATATAATTTAGAAATTACCAGATCCAGCCTGGCAATGTATTAGCCTTTTTTGAGCCATGCAACTTAATATGTTATGTTACACAGGATAACAAAACAGACAGATTAGACTCAATGGCAAACATGGAGTATTTGGAATTAAGCGAGTAAGAGACAGAAGCACGTACCCATTTTTCAACATCAACTAGCTGTGGAAAGAAAAAGCAATAAATCAGTAAACTATGTCTTTGAATATAATGTTCCACAGTTTACTTTAATGTTTCACTTGTTTTGGAATGGGTAAAAGCTATTCCCTCTCTATGTTCCTTCTTCTTGCATATGCCAAAAACTTTCTTTTTTAATATTAGTTCATGAAATATAACTAACATTTTAGAGGCCTTAAAACTCCATCGAAAAGTCAGATTACAAGATTAAGACTGGAGTTGAATGAAACCAATATTATATTCTACAAACGTTGTCTACACGTTCTAAAAGCACCAGACACTCACGCTAAAAAGTATATGGATTCACTCCTCCTTATATTTAGCCACAAGAGAAAACATTTCAGCTGAGATATTCCAATGGCTTTAGCCCAAGGTTTGCCATTTTAAGTATTAATGCAAGATAAAGATTGAGAAAGAAAAGATGTATCAGCTGAAATATAGTGACAGAAACTAAAAGTGAGTATTTGAATACTCCACCACATCAAAAGCAGCTTTGTACACACAACATAAGAACTAGTGTAGTATCATATGCAAGTCTTTTATTCCTAGTAAACATTAATCTTTCATAAATGGAGACTGAAAGTTCTTCTCTATAGAAAGGACTTGTACAGACAGCTGTAAAGGGACAATGACTTAAATTGTGCACAATTTGTGTGTCAAAATATGGAGGCATAATGTGCGTGTGGGTAATTTCATAGATGCACCCACTTGAACGCATGACACTACATACTGTGTTAAATCCTTCAGTTCCTACTGTGGCCAAATCCTGCAGCCCTTCATTCTTGCTCAGGAAAAAAAATCATCATTCAAGTATATTATATCCACTGCTTATTTTAAGGGAAATGCCCAATTTGTACTGTGACATAAGTACTGGAATGCTTCCAGCAATGGCTGCTGCTGTGAGAGCTATCCTAGTAAAATTTGTCTCTATAAGTTGCAATATTGATATCCATGCTGGTGGATCTCTACTCATTTCATAGTAAGCTTTAAGTTTTTTCTGTCCCTTTTAATAAATATTAGCAGGGGGAGATATCAGTATTCAAAGTAAACATTTTCTAAATGGGAGCCTAAATTTATGGTGTTAGGTCTCTGCTTTAGACACTTAGGCCATAGGCAGACATAACATTTGAAGCAATCCAAATAGCATGTGTACAGATGTACATGACCAAAGAATTGCTTTGAAGATGGCTAAGTACTTGAAAATTGACCCTCAACAAATGAAACATCTCTGGAGCACTTCCTGAGAAGTCTTTACATTCTGTGTGGTGCAACTGGGGAAGTAGGAGGTGTACTTCTATAAACACAGACAGGGATTCAGTAAACATAGGCACAGTAGCCTGGGTTCAATAAACATCAACATACATGAATGAGAAGAATAAACAATGAACTTTTTTGGAGCAATAGGCAATCTTTACAGACCCTTTGACTGTCTCTACCTCACCTGAGTGACAATCTCCAACTCCCAACTTCTGTAAGTAAGGGAATGTTTCTAAATTATAACTTTTAACACTAATTATGACTTTCATCACTGCAGGGGCATGAGAAGGCAGAGAAGGAGAGACTCGGTCCTCCAGTGGACTTTAATACTTAATAAAAGAACTATGCTGTCTTGAATTTACTAGGGGAATAAATGCTAGGATGGTAATGTGACTACCTATGTGAATTGAAAGTACAATACTACATCTTGTGAAGAGAAGAGTCTCCCAACTTCAAAAAAACACAAAACAAAGCAAAAAAACAAGAATTCCCTTATTGGAGATATTTTGTGTTGACTGAATTCCTTTAACGGATAGGAAGTATGATAGGAGTTTAAGATGAATAGAGCTGTAATAGTAGAATGAGGATCCAGCATCATGTTCTACTGGAATAAGTTTGATGCCACAGGGAAGTATTTAAAGTTGAGATATCTAGAAAAAACCAGTAGAGAACATTACACTAAAGACACCTGACCTCTTCTTTGGATAGTCTTATTTGTATAAAATCAAGTCCTCATGGAAAAAATCAAGGTGCACAGATGCATCTGGTAGAAGAAGAAAATTTGGTTTGTTGATTTCTCTTAGGGTCCAGAGCAGTAACCACTTCATGCAAGCATTCATTTTAAATGTGTTTGGTCCCAGATGGAGGACTAGTTTTGTAGAAAACATTTTCCATGTGCTCCAAAAGATTCAATTTCAGGTTAACTGGGCCTAAAAGCTGTAGCCCGGTGACCTTATTTGATTAAAGCTATAGATGACGCTTTCTGCTCTCAAACTGAAAGGGCCTAGCGTCAGTCAGACATCTAACTCTAAATAAGGCTATTTCAGAGACTTGTAAGTAACTTAGGGGAGACCTACAAACCCATATCTTATTCCACCCACTGTTTATAATATGGTTCTCTCTCGTTGTACTTCATGGGCTGCTTCAATTTATTATGTAAGTTATTTCTGTCTATAGAATCTAACAGGATTCAAAGTTGTAATTTTGATTTGTCTGATCCCCAAAACCAAAGCTCCACATATATGCAAGAAACAACTCTGAATCCCACTCTTTTCTGTCTCTTTCTGAGGAAAAGCCCTTGGGCCAAGTAATTTGTAAGGTGAGAGAAATAAACCTTGCAGTACTGCTCTATTCAGTCAGCACTGCTTACAAAAGCATTCAGAGACAATTAGTGTATGAGATGACAGTTCACATTAGTTTGTATTTTTGTTGTCTGATGCTACCTGATCATTTTGTCCTCCAAGGAAGGGACTGATATGAAACCTGTCTGGAGCTATCTGCACATGAAGGGCCTACATAGCAAGGGGTCTGCTCTCTAAGGTAAAAATCTTCTCCAGTTAAAAATGTAAAGCCCATAACCACGTAGAAAAATAGTGTTGTTTCCCTTCCATTATGACACAAGTTAAATTTGGACTGGCACACCAGCCCCATATCACACTCTGTGACACAGGCAGTATTCACGCCTCCGGTCAATGACCCAAGCGGAAGGCAGTGGGGCACCTAAGCTACCTGGTGAGAGGCCTTGCTGCTGGTTCTGGCTCTAGAGATTAAGATGAAATTGTCAATCTGGCACAGTGTTTTACTGGCTTCACTTTCCTCATAGGACGAGGAAGAGAGGGCTGCCTGGCATAGAACCAGTTCCTGGACTGGGGAAGAAGGACCAAGGCAACCCCCTCCAGCCTGGGCTGCAAGGGAAATTGTACTTTCCCCTACAGCACTGTCTAAGCTCAAGGAGACACTCAACATAGAGGTAAAGCAAGAGACACAGGCCTCTCCTTTTCCTTATGGCTTTTCTTAGCACAGCCCCCTTCTCCAAAACCTGCAGGAGAAACATCCACTGAAAACACCTCAGAATGAAGGAGATCTCAGGTGACAAATCTCCCCAAAACTGAATGGCACCCAGACATGGCTGGGAATTAGAAGACATATACTGGGAGGTCTGGTTGCACCACTGATCATGGTCAAAGCAGAAAAAAACTAGAGGGAATTTCAGGATATGGGACAAACCCATGCTTGGTCATGGGGACTGACAAGTCTGGTTTTGACTCTAAGCTGAAGCAGGCAAACTGACGTATGCATTGTAATGGATGCACGGACCTTAGCATGAAAGCTATAAACAAGGTATAAATCCAATCAATGCATATTCCCCTATATTTTCAAGAAAGGTGAGAGTCTGGCAGTGCTGAGAACTGTGTACTGTATATAAGTGATGTATTTCTGAAGAAACTGACAGCTGCCATGCTCAGTTACATCTACTGGCTGAGAGTCTCAAAGCCGATTAAATATATTAAGCAAAACTCCAAAAATAACCAATTATGGGAACACTTCATCCCAACGGACAAGGACTTGAATGGACAGATCATTCTTGTATTAATCATCCTTATCTTGGGATTGCACTGCTGTTTGATTAACATGTGGTGAGAATAGTACTACTGATGCCCTTGAACCCTGTGAAATAGCCTTCCAGCCAGAATGAATTCTGACCAGTGATGGAAAAAGAAAAGATATAGGACTAGCCTTTCAGCAATTATTGTGGGACCCTGCTTTTATAGCAACCTATTCCACCAAAAGCAAACTTTCCAAGAAACCAAATTCCAGTTTTTGTTGGAAGACCTTCAGTAGTAGTCATTTTAATGGAGATGTTACCTTTGAGTAAGCCATGAGCCTTTCATGCCCAGTGCCAGATTTAGACTTAAACTACAGTTTAGGGTCTCAATACGAGGGGCCTCTAAATAAGAAAAAACAAGTGAATCAATATCAAGTTTTAGAATAATCAGCTGGTAAATAAGGGAGATAAAGGAGATATGGGAAAATGACTCTAAATATGGACATTTTCGTTCTCATATGACAAAAATATACATACACTGGATTATTTTTATCATATGGGGTCTCAAATTGGACATATCTTAGGGCCTCAGCATGTCATAATCCAGCACTGTTTATACCTCTGATATCAAGGTGCATCTCCTTAAAATTGTCAGCACTGGTCCACTTAGCTGCATATGGCTTCCACACTGGATCTCCCCTACACCACACACAAAGAAACCACAATGGTTCTACTTGGTACACAGCCTTATGCATCTATGGAACTAGATTAGATTTGCCTATTTGTGTAAAGGCCACCTTCACAGTAAAATTAGACAACAGTTTGCTGTCTAGTGATGTGGAAGACAGTGTCTTGTTTAAACAAGGACTATAAGCAATTGATCAACTATGATTGGATGAGTAGCTGGGAGTTAATAAATTCATAATACAGTTTAGCTGGGGGACAGTTTTAAAGTGATAGGTAACCATGTAAAGAATTTGCCTGAAAAACTAAATGGTCTAGGAGTGGGAGTAGAACCTGTGAAATTAAAATTTCAGTCCTTTCATGATGGGAGAATAAGTTATGATTTGTATGCAAGTCCATGTACAGTGTGGGTGATCAAATGTTTACATTCTATTAATAAGGCCTGACATGGATTAAAGACTATGCAAGTCTGCCAATATTATTCGTAGCGGAAAAGGCACAATGTCCTAACACATTATAATTAAAGCCTCTTATTAAAACCTAACACATGAGTTTTACAGTTGGTTGGTTTCTGAGTCCAGTCCCTCTGGTGCAAGACCACTGGACACAGACAGTATGTGCTTGGGCCTGAAAAAGGAAAGCATTTAATCTTCCACCAGAATACCATCATACCCCTTTAGAAGCAAACAGAAGATTCTTGGAACTGAAACTGATGTTGCTGCCACAGAGGGAAATTCTATTCTCAGGTCCAGAGGGCATACCCTGACTCTGCCAATTTTGTTCTACTGAAACATTAAGACCTACTGTCAATGACAGTAACCATGCCCCTAGAATCTACAAACTCCCCTAGGGGAAGTAATGTTCATTAGGTTACAAATTGATATAACCAGGAGTAACAAGATAAATTATGAAAAAAAAAGTTAGATTAAACAATATGGGAAAATCTGATTTTCTTTAGTTAAATTACAATGCCTAGTGAGAGAATAACTGAGTTTGGTATGCAAAGGAACTGAGTTACATTTTTCACCATTGCACTCTGAAGTCAATAACTCTGACAGCATAGGTTCAAGTCATCTAACAGTTAAAAATAAAAGGCTTTAAAATTATGTCATATAAGTACTTCAAAGTGGATTAGCAGTAGTTGGACCTTAATTGCTAAGTGCTTACTTCCCCCATCCTCATGCTCTCCAGCTGGCTCTGTGGAGCTCACACCAGAGCAATGAGGCAGGGGGGAAACACTGGAGAGCAGACAATCAGGTGCATCACTGAACACTGGAGGAAGTGGCTTTGACTGCCCTGAAACCATCAAACATGAGCCAAATTTATCAGACAGATTTAGCTGATCTTTTCGCTGACTTGCCAGAAGAGGCAGCAGAGGTGAAAATTCAGAACAGTAACAAAGAGGTACCTTGACCTAAAAAGATTGAGAGTAACTGGTATAGAGACTAATCCTTTCCTTAAAGAATTATGTATTTGGTGTCATTTTATTAAACAGTATATTTCAGCACTGGTATGATTCCCTTTGGCAAGGGAATGGAGTATGTATATGTTTTGGGGAGAAAAAATTGTATGCATGCACCTTCCCAGATGCAAGAGTGAAGCGTGCTGCCAATTTGAATACAAAGAAAAAGGTGTGACAACCCAGGTATCAAAAGTTGGGGAAACACTGCCACAGTTAGACTTCTCTAAGATCAAAGAAAAGCATGTCACACTACTCCACATGCCCAGCCTGCCAAAATGGACATAATGTAGCCATCTGAGTGTGCAGCCAGAAATGTGCCAGTAAATACCCCCCCACCCCGCCCCCACTCTCCCACACTAAGGTAGTTACATTACATCCATTTGGAGAAGTGGGTGTACTGAGCAAACAGCATGGTGTGTTTCATTACAGATTCCCTAGAATGATCCTGAGTTGATATAGACATGACCTCAGATTTCTTCCTACCTACCATACAGGTATTCCTCACTTGACATTGTCCTGGCTAACATACTTTCGTTATTACATCGCTGATCTATTAGTAGTAGGTAACTACTGTGACGTAACTGGATTCGCTTAACATTGTTTCACTTAAAGTCACATTTTTCAAGAACATAACTATGATGTTACGAGGAGTAGCTGTACACCAGGGGTGGGCAAAATATGGCCCACGGGCTGCATCAAGCCCATGAGGCCATTCTATCTGGCCTGTGGGGCCCCTAAAAAAATTAGAAAAACATTTATTAGCCCTTGGGTCCTGTCAAAAATGACAGGACACAAGGGCAGTAGGACCCAGGGGAAGGCTGGCGGGCTCCCACAACAGCAGGGCCCACCCGGCCCCACCCCCCCAGCTGGGGCTTCTGGCCTGGGAACTGCGGGTAAGAGGGAGGGCAGGGGGAGGACCCCAGGCAAGGAAGGAGCCTGCGGAAAAGTGACCTGGGGAAAAGCTGAGCGCAGGGAGGGAAAAGCAGCCCTTTGCCCGCCCCATGGCCGGCGCCCTGCGCTGCAGCTGCTCGCAGCCCACATAGGGCTGCCTGTGTCTGCTCCGGACAGCCCCACATGCACTGTGAGCAGCTGCAGCAGGGAGTGCCAGCCATGGGGTGGGGGAGGGGCTGCTTTTCCCAGTGCCAGGAAGAAGCAGGGAAGGAGCCTGGGAAAAAGCTGAGCACAAGGGGAGGGAAAAGCGGCCGCCCGCCCCGG
>NW_005841854.1:2865901-2880895 GCF_000455745.1 Alligator sinensis | reverse complement strand
GGCCGGTCCTCTCTGCTGCAGCTGCTCACAGCCTGCGTGAGGCTGTCCAGAGCAGGCACAGGCAGACCCGTGTGGGCTGCGAGCGGCTGCAGCATGGGGTGCCGGCCACAGGGCAGGCGAGGGGCCACTTTTCCCCACGCTCAGCACCAGCTTCTTCCCTGCCAGTTGGCAGAGGGTCAGGGCTGTGAGCTGCCCCCCACCTGTACCACAGGGCTGGGGGGCACTGGGTGTGAGTGATCGGGGAGCCAGGAGGAGCACAAGGCCCACACTGGTGTCCTAGGGCCAGTGCTGGCAGGGCCCAGAGCAGGGTGGCAGGAGCTTGGGGTCCCAGCCAGCAGGGGCTCTATGGAGCTGGACCAGATCCCCCCTCTCCCTGCTGGTGCAGCCCAGCCTGGCTCCACAGACCCCTGCCAGCCTATGCCCTGCTTTGGGCCCCACCAGTGCTGGCCCTGGGACATGGGACCAATGTCCCAATGTCTTGGGACCAAAGGCATTGGGACATTGGTCCCAAGATGGTGACCAGGGGGTGGGGTACCTGTCAAGGGGTGGGGCTACCCATGCGGCCCTCAACAGCCTGCCAAAACTGGGTAAGTGACCCTCCACCCAAAATAATTGCCTGCCCCAGATTTCAAGATTAGAATAATCGTGTCCAGAATCTGGACCAATCCAATATTACTAAAACTGATCTGCAGCAAGCTCAGAACTGGGAAGCAAAAGGGCTTAAAGTTCCCCATAAAAATCTGGTTTAGTCTATAAAGTGGGAAGTGACAGTCATGAACTAAAAATCAATTATAGCTTTAAATACAGCAACCAACAGTGTGAATTTGAAAAATTCTTCATGTTGCACAATACTCTGATCATTAGTTGATGTTTACAGTTCTGAAATCCTCAAGAGGTTTGCATCCCATCTTCAGTTTAAAACCTCTAAGTACTTTAAGTACAAAACATTTCAAAGTAGTCTGCAGCAGACTTTTAAAAATGACACTTTATAAGGGAGATCTGCTGGTGAGAGAGAGAGCTCAGTAATACCTATCTAAGCATCCCAGTACATAACAGAAAATTCTTCTGCCTCACCAATAAACACTTTCCATTTGATAGATCTTATCCTTAGACCATGAAGATCACAACCTTTATGTTGCTGCTCCCTCTTCCTCAGCAAACAAATATCATCAGGAATCTAAGTAAGAGAGTTTATGCTGCTATTGTACACAAGATTCTTCTCACAGATTATTTCTATAGAGAGAAAAATGCACCGGGGGGGGCGGGGATTAGTAAAATGTTTAGAAAACAATGAGGAGTAGAGGTCCTATCAGACACAAAGAGCATGTTATGTGTAGTTTCTCCCACAAGCTGTCCAAAAGTGTGTAGAATGCAGAACCAGCTGGAATGAAAGGAGCAGGTGTTTCAGTTGCACACATGGAGAAACATGCATGTTTTGTTAAAATAAAGATCTCAAACAAAGGTGGAAATATCCACTGTGCACCACAGAAATGCAGCCAGTAGCGAGAAGTAAACATTAGGCCTGTGCTGGTCAGCAGCAAATCCGATTCAGCTTTGGATCCAGCCACTTCTGATGGCCACGATCCAATCCGGAGCTCCGAACCGGGTTTCTGCCTCAATCCAGCCAAAGCGGCTCTGAAGCTTCGGAGCTGCCTCGGAGATCCGGCCATAGGGTATAATGTGGAATCAATGAAATATCTATAACTTTGTTGTTTCTTGTCTGATTTGGATGAACCCTGCAGGGATGGTAACCTCTGCTGAGTTTCAAGAATATTGGTGCACGGGTTTGGGGGAACTGTACCCCAAATTCTTGAAATCCAAATTCATGTCATGGCTGTGTGTTACACCGCAGGGGGATGAAAACTGCAGGGCTGGTAGCTGTTACTGAGCCCACAAAGCCTGCTAAGCTTCAAAGAGATAGGTGCAGGGGTTTGTGGATAAGCAAAACTCGTGCCATGGATGACACTGTGGGTGTTAAGGCACATTGGGGTGACAGCTGCAGGGATGGTGGCCCCTGCTGTGACGCCTGCCAGCTGTCAAGGAGATCAGTGCAGGGGGAGTCTGGGGCCCTGCACCCCTAGCTGCTGACAGACAAAACCTGTGCCAAGACTGTGTCCGTCTTGAGGCAGTTGATTTTCTGTATCAATTCTTTCCTCTCCTTAGCCTGGTTTTGTAGGTGCTAATTGATGCTCATTAAGCCGTTATGTATCTAGGTCACATGTATTGAGTTGGTCCCTGAGTCCCTGGTTCCTGAGTGAATCATGATTGATTGGTAACTGGTAACACAGTAGCTCAGCAGCCAGGCATGCAGTAGTGTCTCCCACGCCCCAAGACAGACACAGTCAGTCCCACAGGCACCCATGTCATGAGTTTTGCTTGTCCACAGCTTGAGGGGCAGTTCCCCCACAAACCCCTACACTGATCTTCTTGAAACTTGGCAGGCTTTGTGGCTTCAGCAAGAGCTACCACCCCTGCAGTTTTGACCCCCCTATGTTGTAACACACAGACATGACAGGAGTTTTGCTTTCAACAATTTGGGGTAGAGTTCCTCCCAAACCCCTGCACTGATCTTCTTGACACTTGGCAGGCTTCATCCTTTCTGCATAGTCTACCACCCCTGAAAATTTCAGCCAAAATTGGACAGAAAACAACAAAGTTATAGATATGTTATTTTTTTCCCCATTATACCCAATGGCCGGATCTCCAAGGCAGCTTTGAACCGCTTCAGGAAGCCTAACGAGGCCAGCGCTTTGACCCAGATGTGCTGCTTTGGACCCCAAAGCGTCTGAAGCTTCTCCGGATCCGAAGCCTCGCACAGCCCTAGTAAACATTACTAATCCAGTGAAAATACAGGCAAAATTTAGATGAGTGAAATACAAAGACACCAAATTTAGTTACAACACCATGGATAGCACATATTCAACTGTAAAAAGCAAAGGGGTATTTTACATGAGTATAAAATAGGCCACGTGCAAACATTTGGTTTCTCCTGGAAGAGTTGTTGCTCTCCCAGTAGAAACCACAAGTGTATACTTGGTTCAAGATTTTTCTCCCAGAGCAAAAACAGCCACTTCATGATAAAAAATAGCTCAGAAACAACCAGGGTTAAATAGATCCTAAGAGAGTTTCTCCTGGGTGAGTGAATTTCTGTACAGATACCTTCTGAGAGAACCCACAACACAGTCCTCCAGTATTTCAGCATTCTTTGCTCCCATCACCTCCCCACAGGTCCAGGCAGTGGAAATGCATAGTGGGTGCATGTGCACCCCCTGAGAGCACTGAGAGCCTATTCCATGGCATAGGAAGTGATATGAAAGTGGTTGGTGGTTTTAGGAGTCTTGGACCTCCTTCTTCCAATCCCAATGTGCAATATTGAAGTTCAATGTAAAATAGTAGGGGATCCTACCAAGCGGTAAAGTACGAGGTCTGCTGATCACCTACAAATGTGTTGTTTCATCAAAAGAATCTAACTAAATAAATGTCCATATGGTATCAACCTGGTGTAAAGGTGAAGGATTCAGAATATGATTTCTAGTACTGGCTTCCTACTGTAAGGGTCTAGATAATAGAAAGTCTAGCCTAATGGTTATGCCAGTGGTTTTTAAACTTCCTAAAACCACCAACCACTTTCATATCACTTCCTATGCCATGGAATCCCTAGCCCTATCCTAAAGACTGATCCAGAACCAGGATGTCTGGGCTGGCAATTACAGTGTACTGCCTCTCCGCTGACTCCACCACTACCTCCAATCTTTGTGGAACCCTGATGACCCAACACAGAACCCTAGAGATCCACAGAACACAGTCTGAAAACCACTGGGCTATTCCACTAAGAGAAGGCAGGAGCCATGTACTGGGTCAGCATTCAGAAGCCATATTGCTAAATCCACAGAGAAATCCAGGGGCAGATTCCACAACACAAACTAGATTACAGGTCCAGGAATCAGATACCAAGTTAATAAATCCAAGGGATAATCCACAGATCAAAATCCAAGAACAGAGACAAGCAGAGTCAGGAACCAGGAAACAAATCCACAAGGAAATCCAAAGCTGGAGTCCAGGACAGGGCCAAAACCAGGGTCAGGAACCAAGAAAGCAAGGAAGTATAGGGACCAGGATGTTTTGCCAAAGCAGACCAGGGTCAAAACTGTTGGCTGGCCTGGAAGCTGTTGCCACAGGTAGGAATAAATGGGGAGACTGAGTTCCCAGAAGCCAGTCAAGAAGCCAAGTGGTTAACTAGATGGGACAGAGCTTGTCAACCAGAGACCCAACCTAAGTATGGCTATCCAGGCAATTAGCCCAGGCTGAGCTGCCTGTGAGGGTCCCTGATGCATACAAAGTTATATAGCCTCTAGTTTTGAGGTCTAGTGTTACCACCAATGAGCTTAAAATGTACAACCAGTAAGGAGTTGGCCTAGCAAAACATTCTTTACTCTACTTTTCCCTTTACTTGTTAGTAAACACATTAGTGAATTTATAAGTCGCACGGAGGGCATTGAATACTGGAGTCCAAATTCACCAAAAGGCAATGTGAGGTACAGATCACAATAGTGCAGTCCTCCTCAAATTGCTTTTCTCTAAATCATTATCTAGCAATGACAGGATAGCATATCAGAACTCCCTGCTTACTTTCCCCTGTGTGCCAGCAGGAAATAGACAAACATACCACTGATTTTACCAAAGCTACCAAAATCCTCTTGAATGGTAACAATTTTCAATGATTACCAAGCTAACCCAAGTTTAACATGGTGATCTTCATGTAAAAGGGCTTACACATTACACACTCCATTGCTCAAGGCCTCCATGCACTAATATACCCTTTTTTCTTTCAGGTATACCCATTTAGGCTATAGCACATTCTCCTACTGCAGATATCTGGCTTGCCAAATAGTTCAGAACTTAGTAACAAATAGGTTTGCATTTATAATTTACATTTTATATGCACATGATTAACATTTTTCCTATGTATTTTATTGTTTCACCCACCTTTAAACTGGAACTACAATTGCAGGAATGATGACTGAAATATTATCTCACTTTACTTGTTTCTTTAAGTATCTTTTGGTGTTCTAATGAAGTTGTGTTACCTGTAATTACTTATAATATTTCAGTGAGATGCAACAGATAACCTAGTTCTATATGGCCATGGCTATACAAACAGATAAATGTGTGCCAAGTCAGGGAACCTTAAGGGAAAAGCCCAAAGAAAACTGCCTCAGACCAATCACAGCACAAATGAACAGTTGTCCTGAGAAGAAATGTCCCTGCCCTGTTCTGTGAAGTTGGAAGATACCCTGATTGGAAACACGAGAAAATTTCCCAATTTAGGTTTTATTTGCTTCACTTGAAGGGGTTACATCATGTGATTACACCTCTCCAAATTCCTCCCAGGCAGTTGATGGTTTTCCTGGGATATCTAAAATGCATGGCTTTAAAATAATGGTATATTAGAGGAGCTTTCTCTATCAGTGGAAAAAACACTAGCAAAAATCGTGTTTTGTCAGGTTTTTTCATATGGGGTATATAGAACGCAATATCAGGTCTAACCAGCAATCCACTTAGGCCAATATTGTATCTATGACAGAAGCAATTTGCACAGAAAAGTGCTAGTATGGGGACAGACACCACATAGTAGGCAATTATGGCATAAGTGATTGGTAGGGAAACTTTCTCTGAAACTCTTGTTCATTAAGTTGAGATATGCTTAGAGACACAAGAATGTAATGGTTTTAATTTTTCCAGTCCCATCTAAAGGAACCAGGGATGAAAACTGATGCCAGTAAGTTCCTAATACATCATAAAAAACAAAAATAAGTGTAAAAACAGACAATTCTTAACACTGTCTTCTAAAGGTTGATCTTTTAAGGCCTGAATGTGAAAGCTGCTGACATCAGTGGGAGCTGTGTGTCTACAGCAACTTAAAACAAAATAGAAGAGTACAGCTGACAAAATATTCCACAATATATACTATTGACAAAATTTAGTCATCTATCAAGATGGCTTTGAGCCATCAAGTTGCTAATCTGAATAGAATGTTATCTAAATGTCAGGATGTTTGGATTCATGTTTCCAACAATTACCTGAAGGCAATTTAGCCGTTTAAAAATGTATATAAACTACAAATTATACCTAGAAACGTAACCATCGAAAAGAACTTAATTCCTTTCCTCAAGTGAAACTTTTCTGTTTCCAATTGAAAATATCAGGAGCAGAAAAAGAGATAGGAATACCTCCTATAGGGGAAAAAAACAAAAACAGAAAACCAAGTCACTCTGGATTAACCATTTTAATATGAATTCAGGTTAAACATAGAGACATTAAGAATATGCAATGACATACTGGCAGTTCCAGCATTAGGAAAAAGTGACCTGCTCAAGCAGCATCTTGCAACACAGTCAATGTACTCTGCAAGTACCCCCAAGTCCTATTCCAAAGTCATGGAAGTTAGGGATACTCAGCACCCTGCAAGAAGCAATAGTGTAGCAAACCCCCTCCCTCACCTCCGTTTTTCTTTTTTCTTTAAAAATACACTCCCTCCCCTTCTCCTAACCATTTCTGACTTTCTCTCTACCCTCTCTATCCCTTATAAGTGATTACAAGTAATACTAGGCAAGCTAAATTCTTATACTCCCACATTGTAATAAGCCCCTTTTTATATTATAAATAGTGTTGTTATGTTTGTATTGATTTTACTGTTTTATATTGTATTATATCGTATTCCTATAATTTGTGCATTGATTTTTATTGTTTCATATTAACATTGTATGGTTTAGGCCTGCAATGGGGGTTGGCATGAGTGATGTCAAGTATCCATTTTGTGTGTCAGGTTCCCATCTTGTTCCCATCTTGTCCCCATGCCCTGTTGTGTAAGTATGTTGTAACCTATGATTCATACCCTCTGCTATGTAAATTGGTTCCTGAATGAATGGGATAAATGAAGGTGCTTGAGAGACAATGGCAGTGGGTCTAAAAATAGATCCCTCTGAATGACCGAACCATCAACTCAATGACCCAGCCATCACCCTGTATTGACCCTCCCTGGCTCAAGATTTGGAAGACAAAGGCTGCTACAGAAATCAGTCAACCCACCATTACAGACACCTGAAATGGCATGTCCTTACCTAGGAGTGCACATGCTCAGTACACCAGGGGTTGACTCTTGCCTGGGCATGCCCCTGCCACAAGGGTCATAGGAGGTCTGCCCCTATAAAAGAGGGCAGTGAAGACAGATCCAGTGGGATGCCCTCTCCATATGGACCAGCACCACGCCATACCACCTGTCCACCCCAGAGGCCCTGCTGGTGACCCTCTCTGGACAACGACCCTGACTGGCCATCAAGGACCCCCTTTCAGCCTGGATAGGTAGCTATCACCCCCACCCTCTCTTCAACCAAGGACTTGGACTCTGTTTCTCTTCCCTACCTGGACTCCAACACTTCCAATGAGTCTCTTTCTCCTGCTGCCATTGTGCATGCGTGCATGAACCAATAACTTCATGGGGCCATGTAGTGTGCTATCTGTTTAATAAACCTCTTATTTTGAAACCCCGAGTTGGGTTTTTGTGTTTCTTGACTGTTTCCTCCCTGCCACCACTTATCTGCCCCCTGATCTCCCAGCTTTCTGCCTCAGTTTCTGCCAGAGACCAAGAAGCTTCCCAAGGGCTCTCTGGTCTTGCTAAGTCACAGCCACTCTATGATGAGAGTGGGGCCACCACAACATAAGTCCCAGCAGAGCTCTGTTCTCAGAGCAGAGCCATTGCTTCAGTTTCAGTGAGACCAGAGAGCCCAGGGGTAAGCTGATTCTGAGCTACAAGCCTCACGTCCATCCTCCCAACCTGGCTGCTGTCTCCACACCCCGGCTCGCCAGAGTCTCTAGTAGCAAGTCAGTCATGCAAGTCTGAACCAAAACGAAGCCTTCACTTGTGACTGTTGTAAAGCCATCACAGGAACACCTGAAAGTAGGGCTGGAAGGGACCTCACAAGGTCATCTAGTCCAGCCCCCTGCTTCAAGCAGGATTGTCCGACTAAACCATCCCAGGTAAGCCATCTGTCTAAACCAGGGGCTGACAATATTTTTGAGCAGAGTGAAGTGCCAAAAACACCTGCAATATCAACTAGTAAGATGTTGGCATGCTGATGGCAGAGGAGCCACAAAGGGCCTGATCCTTGTTATGGCAGCACAGCCCCTGCCCCTTCTCTGCCCCAAGGTGCACATGCATTCGCCACTGGTAATGAGCTGGACCAAAGCTCAGCAGACCAATTTTATGACTTTGTAACATTACACAGATTTCTGGCATTATACATGAAGCCTGTGTCAAAGCCCTTAATTAAGCAAAATATTCCCGGAGTCTTTCTTCTGTAAATGCTTTGAAGAAGCTTTCTTTAAATTATGGTAACCCCATGCATTAAAATGAAATGGCTATTGTAAACAATTCTATGTAGGATAAAGCTTCAAAAGTTCTCAGTCTTCTCTGAATAACCCCCATGTTTTTAACAGAAAACACCTGTCAACAAAGAATAAAATGTCCACACATGTAAATAGATTGTCAGCTCCTATTTGCTGCTGTACTAGTGGAAGTTATCTATAGCGTCATTATGACATAAGAGACATTTTGCATCATCATCCAGAGCACCTACGTAGCTAGTAATAGACTAAAAAAAAGTCATTAAGATTGAGTGTGAAAGTCTAAGTGAATTAAGTTTGCTGTATATTGCAACTGTAGTCACATTTAAATAAGCATGCTCAGAACTATAATAAAGGAAAGAAAAAACAAGAATTGAGTTATTTCATTGCAGGTGTTACATCTCATCAAGATAAGCAAACTGCCTTTTTCTTCTTAGGTACATCATTCCCTTGTAATAACTTGGTACACAGAAAAGTCTTTTGTCTCTGCACATCATGCCCATACACAGTTATGGTACCATCACCCCTTCCCCTCCTCACCCCTATCTACTGTTCTCACCCATTTCTTCTCTCTCTCTTGTGATATTCTGTCATTTTGGTTTAATGTCCTTTACAAGAAAAATTGTTCTTTTATTTGGCTTCCTTTCTCTTGGCAAGTCCCCTTGCCATACCTCTGCAGCAGGGTATCATAATCACCAGGCCCTGCCAACTAAATGATTGATGTGAGGTCAGTCCACAGGCTGGATTGGGGCCACAGACTGGCTCCACACAACAGACCCAGCATACATCACACATCTCAAATAGTCCTGTGTGCCATATGCAGCATGGACTGACCCCAACCCAGTGCAGCACCAGTCCAGGGTGCTTGTTGCATGCTGCATGCAAAGCCAGTCCAGGGTGCATAATGCATGTGACACCTGCAGTATAGCAGCCTTGCACACTGGACCTGGTGCATGGGGGCAGTTGGTGGCACTGTTCCATGGGCTCAAATAGGCACACAGGCTGGTTCTGAGTGCCAGATGAAGCATGCCGGGATGGTCTGGTTCTGGCACTACATGCAGTATGCAACCTGGGCTGGCCCCAAACAGTTGCCAGAGTTGGTCCATGCTATATGCGACATATAGGACTGGTCCAGTACAAGACCCACCAGCAGTACTAAGGATAGGGATCCCCGAGCTGTCCACCCTACAGCAGGCAGCTCAGGGTGCTGGTTTCCATGGGGCTGCACCTCATGGCCTTCAGTCACTTGGAAGAAGGTAAAATGTAGGCCAAGGAACTGGTGGAAGAGCAGTGATAGTGCTTCGGCTAGGGAGCAGTGGGGTAGAGCCAAACCTGCTCACTGGAGCAGACAGCACAGTCCAGGGCTGCGAAGCATCCTGAGATGCTGAAGGACTGAGTTAACTTGAACCATGAAGGGGTCTGGGACAGAAGTTCCATAAACTGTTTTAACTTAAATCAGTTAAAGTCTACTACTATATCCAACCAGGTTTATCTTAAACCACTTTCAGCCACTTTGTAAGTGGTTTAAGTGCACTGAACTTCTGTTCTGTTACAGGTTAAACCAGTTTCTGATACCCTTAAATCAGTTTGTGTGTAACTTCTGTCCCTAGCCATAATGTTAAAAATATTCTGATCTGTTGTTGTCCTTCATAGTTTTTTGCAACAGAAGAATTGCTCTATTATTTTTCTGTAGTCAAAAAAGTGAAAGCTAAGAGCAGACATTTTCTGAGGGCTACTTTGAGTCTAATAAGGTGCCTTGAGTCTAAAAAGATTGAGAACCACTGATTTAAAAGTGCTTAGTTGGTGCTATAGCAGAGAGGTTTCCCTTTGTCTGCAGCACAAAAAGGGTCCTGTCAAGAAAAGATGGCAAAGGCAGGAACCAGGTTTAGGATTAGGGGGCGTTTATAAACATACTTTTTTGTCCCACGACATGCCGGGAGTCCATCAAGTCCGCTCCACTCACAAGCCAATCCAAACTGTGCTGTGCCGCATGCAATATAAAGTGGTGAAATGCATGTCAGCATGCAGAAAATGGTGGCAGTGCACTTTTGAACTAAAGCACCTTCTGTGTGTTTTAGTTCAAAAGTGCACTGCCACCATTTTAATCAGTGCTGATGTGCATTTTGCCACACACACAACTGGAACTGTCGCAGCGCTGGGTGCCTTCCAAAGCCTTGCGTGCTGCAGCGCTTGCATGTGTAAAGATGCCCAGGGTTACTACATAGTTGTGTACTATGGCTGTCATAAATACTACTATTCAGCTCCTCTGCCTGTAATAGCAAATGGGGATTTGTCAAAGGGAAGTTGCTGACATGGAACTGAAATAACAAAGATGACAAGCAGAGAAGCAAAAACTTTATAAAATTTAAGTTTATTGTTAGTGTCCCATTGGACTGCTACCAGTTCTGTCAAAGCTTACCTGCTGTAATTTTTGCCCTTTGGAAAGGATGCTATTCCTATTAGACACACGAAATTTATCTTAAATACTAAAAACATTGTAATTACACTCATTGTTTGTGGTGACAAGACCAAGAAGCATGGCTGTAACAGGAGCTGTAACATCAATGTCAGCTCTAAGGGGCTAGGGACAGACATTCAAAGAGCTGGAGCATGAATTGATTCAATCTTTGCAGCTTAATCTAACCTGCATAGATGGAACCAATTTGCAAGTGAATAGACATTCACTTTTGACTCTGAAAATGCAGACACAAGCCTGCAGTGGCTCAGGCTAGAAGTCAGCGGGGGGCGGGGGGCGCTAGAGCAAGCCCTCAGCTGCAGGGAAACTGAACTGAGGGAATGGGTGTGGCCAGGCCTGGGCAGGCCTGAGTATGATTGGGAAGGGGTTTAAACCCCCAGCTTGGCCTGCAGGGACCCCAGCCATGGTCTTCCTGGAGGGGGAGGAGGAGGCAGCCCATTCAGCAGTCCCCAGCCCCCCACCCCCCGGTCACACACTGGCTGGCAGCAGGAGCAGGGGTGGGGCCAGACCCCAGGTGCCTGAAAGGAAGCAGAGGGGGGCAGGGCAGGGCAGGGCCTAATAGGTTCCACTCGTGCACCTGGAGCTGTGCACCCAAGGCCATGGCAGCCAGACACCAATAGCCTAAGGGAAGGGGGGAGCTTAATCCCCCCATTGCAGGCAGCAGTGGCGGGGGGGGAGGGGGGGGGCACTGACATGATACCCTGGGCTGAGTCTCTCTGAGGAGCAGCCAGCTGCCCAGGGGAGTGTCAGGGGAGTGGGTATGTGACCTGACTGCAGAGGATGAGGGAGCTGAGGCTAGTTATGGAGCCTGAATCACCACTGCCTCCTGCTGTGGCAATGTGGCCCAGGCTGAAGTGACCTGAGGGAGTGGGGGTCAGCACCTCCCACCTCCCACCTCCAGCCCCATGTGGTAGCCACAGTTTGCAGGTGGGCTGCAGCTGCAGCACAGCTCCCTGCCCCCCTCCCTCTCCCAGCAGTGAAGTGAACTATTGTGGCAGCACTGGACATTCGGGGTGGGCTGCTGCGGGCCATGGGCATGGACTTTGGGGAGGGAGTGGGGAGACAATGGACCACCACAGCCAAGTCTGGCCCAGCCCCATGGCCCTCACCTCAGCCTGCCACAATGGCTCCCTCTGCCACCACTGCCAGGAGGAGGGGTGGGTTGCGGTGGACCAGTTGCTCCCTACACTCCTGGGCCATGGGGACAGGCTGGACTGGGCTATGGTGGTCCATTGCCTCCCCCCGCTGCTGTCCATGCACCTGGCCTGCAGAAGCCCACCCCAAGTGCCCAGCCATGGCTCAGGAGTACAGCAACTGGCCCATAGTAGGCCACCCCTCCCTCCCCCAGTGACAGTAGAGCAAACTATCATAGTGGGTGCAGGTGAAGCACCTGTCACCCGCCACCTGGTCATGGCAGCTCCAGGCACTCGGGGTGGGCTGCTGTGGGTCAGTCACTGCCTAGGCCTCTGGGGCACAGGGCTGGGCCAGACCAGGCTGCAGTGGTCCCTTGCCTCCCTCTGCCAAGGCCCATGCCCCTGGCCCACAGTAACCTGTCTCAAGCAGGCAGCAGGTATGGGACCAACTCTGCTTGGCTGGAACAGACAGCCCACTCCAAGGCTGCAGAGCATGCTAGGATGCTGGAAGACACTGATTTAACTTAAACCAGGAAGGGGTCTGAGACAAAACTTGCATAAACCAGTTTTGACTCAAATCAGTTAAGTCTGATACTACATTCAACCACATTTATCTTAAATCAGTTTTGGCCATTTTTAAACTGGTTTATGTGCACTGAACTCTTGTTGTGTTACAGGTTTAAACCAGTTTCTGATCACTTAAACTGGTGATTTACTCCAACTGTCACTGGTCAGAGGCTGCACCTCAGTGAGAAAAGAATACTTTTCACAGAAGCCAAGGATAGTCCTGAGGGAGCTCATCAAACAGCGAACTGTCAGGGAGCTGCCTATGGAGCCAGAGGCTGTAAACAGTTGTTGCATCTGCTTCTGGATCTTCCAGAGGTACAGTTCCTTTGTCATGTTTCAAGTCCCTCTAAAGTATGTAGGATAACATGTGCTAATACTTTTTCCTCCAGACATGGCTATGTGCATGCATAGAGTAATTAAAGGTAATTCAAGGGAAAAGCTGGTACAGCAATGCAAATTGGAAGGGTGATATATAAAAATTACTGGGCTACCTATTTTGATCTAGGAAAGGGGTTTTCAACCTGTGGTCCACAGACAGACTATGTCTAAGGGGTCCACAAAAGATAACTATGATGAATCAAAAGTAGGTATATATCCACATTTATAATTAAAAGGGGTCCGCAACTCCATTTGAAATTTTTTAGAGGTCCACAAATGAAAAATGGTGAAAACCACTGATCTAAGACAATCAGATCTGTGCCAAATGAGACATCTATTTACAGCGAAAGAAAGGAAGAGAAAAGAGGAAGAAAGGTAGGATTTCTCTTTGTGACATGTGCAGACAGTGATCTCAAAGCTCGACATTTTATTTTTTTTAAATATAAAGAACAAATCCTCGTACATAAGTAGGTGTGTGGGGGATGTATCTACTACCTTTTGGTCAGAAAGATTAAAGAAAGAAATCTTCATTCCTGACCTATTCTAAATCTCACAGTTAGAATAACTTAATTATCAACAGCCCAGGCATAAAATACTTAAAAGCATTCCTCTCTCATAGGCTTGTTTTATTTTGTTTTGAGGGGTTTTGTATTTATTGTTATTACTGGGACAAAAGGAAAAAATTGAAAATTCTCCACCAGTATCCAAAAAGGCAACCATTAAAGAACAGCCACACCTCAAACAAAATTATTTGTCTACAAACAAACAGCTGTTAGATATGAGGCAACATGTACTCTCAACAATTCTGTTGTCTCCACTGATATTATATATTTAATGAAAAGTGAAGCTATTTCATATTGCAACTGGAAGCTACTCCTGTGTTCTTTTTATTATAGGCTTTTATGCACAATTCTATCCTCAGGCATTTAACAACATTTCAGAGTTGTTCAGTGACAAGTCCCTCAAAATACTGCAAGACTAGAGTCCAACACATCCTCCAACAGTTAAGAAATGGAATGAAGCAGTCTCCATTCCTTCCCAGATTCTGTCCTCTTCCATTCACCATGCCAAATTGTGTGTCTCATGAATAACTACCTATTTCACTGTTCCCAAACCCATTATGTAGCTGGTTACACACTGCTCCCCCTCCACCCCTCAAGGACATGCATATCCATACTTTTAACCAATGTGCACAGGTTACATATGCAAATATTGATGCATGCACATAGCCCATAATCATCACAAGGCACTTTAAGATGGTGAATCCTGCAGGAAGAGTTAGCACTTAATTATGCCTTAAAAAAACCGTTAGGAAAATTTGGCATTCAGGTTTTCCCGGGAAGTTTTTACATTTCTGGGGAAACAGCCGATGTTGCACATCCTCAAGGAACATCACAGAAAGAACATATGCCCTTAGGGAAAAGATAAAGGTGACTTGAAATCCCCTCTGTGCTCTATCACAACAAGTTGTCCAACGCTCCTCAAGACTACTTATTGCTGAAGACTCCCCTGACACTCTGCTGACCCACCCTCTCCTCCCCCCAGCCTGACTACAAACACTGTGCAGAGCTTGCACATTGAGAATTTTACAGTCATTCCAATGCTTCATATGAGTACTATATGCCATTATAGTGGTGAAAAATTTGAGGGTCCCTGCATATCTAAATTCATGTGCCATTTATCCCAAATGTACCAGGAAGGTGCAACCTTAGTAGATTTCTTGTTTCTCAAAAATGCTTATTTGATGTTGTAAACACTTCATACAAAACAAACAAAATAATTCTGTACATAATTATGATTTCAGTTCAATGTGACTGAATCATTTAGCTCAAATTACAACAGTCATTTAATCTGTCATAATCCCTTGGTTTTTTGGAAGTACTGAATTATCTACATAATGTCTAATATATACAAGGGCCATGTAGAGATGTTCCTAGGATCTGATCTACAATACACAGCTTTAAGCAGTGTGATTGTAGATCAAACACCAACTGTACAGATGTTTTCCAGAACTGGGAGACTGATAATAGTAAGTCG
>NW_005841854.1:2863369-2865891 GCF_000455745.1 Alligator sinensis | reverse complement strand
TAGCTAGTAGGTACAGAAATAGGAGTAATTGTCGGTCTAGATTTGCAATGTACCCATGTTCAGGTTAGACCAGGCATGGGTTACAGTAGATCAATCTATGTAGATTCCTAGGTAAACTAAAGTTAGATCAGGCCAGCCATTTTTTACCTGATCTAACCTTCCCAAACATCTATAGCAAGCGTGGGGGCAAAATATGGCCCACAGGCCAGATCCAGCCTACGAGGCCATTCTATCTGGCCCACAGGGACCCTAAAAAGATTTCAAAAATTAAAATTTATCTGTCCTTGATTCCTGTCAAAAATGACAGGAGCCAAGGGCAGTAGGATGCAGGGGAATTCTCAGTGGGCTCCCGCAACAGCCGGGCCCATCCAGACCCACCCGCACAGCTGGAAGCCCCAGCAGGGACTTCTGGCCAGGGACCACGTGGCTGCTCTGGCACGGGAAGTTCAGGCAAGGGGGGCAGGGGGAATGGCAGGAGAGGAGCTGGTGCAGTGTGGGGAAAAGCAGCCCCTCCCCCGCCCCATGGCCGGTGCTCCCTACTGCAGCTGCTTGCAGCCCATGTAGGGCTGTCCTGAGCAGACACAGGCAGCCCCATGCAGGTTGCGGGCTGCAAGCAGCTGCAGCACGGGGTCCCAGCCACGGGGCAGGGGAGGGGCTGATTTTCCCCATGCTCAGCACCAGTTTGTAACACTGCCCGGCGCGGCAAATGGGGGGGCCGCAGCAGCTGATGCCAGTGCAGTGCCGACAGGTGAGCCCAAAGTCGGCGTGGGGCCCAGGCTGGCAGGGGCAAGTTACAAGCTGGCACTGAGCACACGGGGGGGAAAAGCAGTCCCTCCCCTGCTGTGTGGCTGGTACCCCACACTACAGCCGCTCGCAGCCCACAATCCACGTGGGCTGCCTGTGCCTGCTCAGGACAGCTCCACACAGGTTGCGAGAGGCTGCAGCAGGGAGCGTGGGCCATGGGGTGGATGGGGGGCCGCTTTTCTCTGTGCTCCACATCAGCTCCTTCCCTGCAGGTGAACAGGGGGTCAGGGCTGTGCGTTGCTCCCCACCTGTACAGCAGGGCTAGGGGGGCACTGGGAGTGAGCAGGTGTGGGAGCACAGAGCCCACACTGGTGTCCCAGGGCCAGCACCAGCAAGGCCAAGAACAGGGTGGCAGGGGTATAGGGTCCCGGCCGGCAGGGGCTCTATGGTGCTGGGCCAGCTCTCCCCTCTCCCTGCTGGTTCAACTCAGCCAAGCTCCATGGACCCCTGCCACCCTGTACCCTGTTCTGCGCCCCACCGGTGCTGGCCCTGAGACATTGGTCCCAAGATGGTGACCAGGGGGTGGAGCAACTGCCAAGGGGCGGGGCTATCCATGTGGCCCTCGACAGTTTGCCAAAACTAGGTAAGCGGCCCTCCGCCCAAAATAATTGCCTGCCCGTGATCTATACAATACAGCACTTAGATCAGTAGGTCAATCTATGTGTAAGATCCACACATGAGTGAACTAAGAACAGGCAGCCATATTTCCCTGATTTAACCTCCTAATTTGTGTACATTTTGGCACTTACATCAATCTAACTAAGGTTAAATCCACCTAAGTGTAACATCTGCAAATACCCAAGAGCTACTTATAATAGCGTGAAGACTGAAAAGTCAAGAGCTCTACGTTTGAAAATTAAAAGAATTAAAATGGTCTTTGCAAACTTATTTCAGCCCACCCATTCAAATGCACTGTGTGAAACAGTCTTTAATTACTTATTCCAAGCATAATTCAGATGCCCAATTTAGTACACAGGATAGACAGTGCTGCTTTAATATTTTCTTTCCTCTTCGTTCTGTAATATGCAGCACATGTCTTACTTATTGCACGTTATTCAAACGTTTTGCAAAAGATGGAATTAATTTCCTAAAAGGTTATCTGGAACCCTTATCATAATAGTGGCCAAGTACGTCAACCATTAACACATTTATTTTCATAGCATCCATTCATCTGAGTGGACATGTTTTTCTCCCCATTTTAAAAAGGAGGACCTAAGGCACAGAGAAGGGAAGATCAAATTGAGATGAACATGAGTCGGCAGTGTGACGAAGCCATCAAAAAAGCCAATGGCACTTTATCGTGCATCAGCAGATGCATGTCGAATAGGTCCAAGGAGGTGATACTTCCCCTGTATCGGGCGCTGGTCAGACCGCAGTTGGAGTACTGCATGCAATTCTGGGCGCCACACTTCAAGAAGGATGAGGATAACCTGGAGAGGGTCCAGAGAAGGGGCACTCGTATGGTTAAGGGCCTGCAGACCAAGCCCTACGAGGAGAGACTAGAGAAACTGGACCTTTTCAGCCTCCGTAAGAGAAGGTTGAGAGGCGACCTTGTGGCTGCCTATAAGTTCATCACGGGGGCACAGAAGGGAATTGGTGAGTATTTATTCACCAAGGCGCCCCCGGGGGTTACAAGAAATAATGGCCACAAGCTAGCAGAGAGCAGATTTAGACTGGACATTAGGAAGAACTTCTTCACAGTTAGAGTGGCCAAGGTC
>NW_005841854.1:2847386-2863278 GCF_000455745.1 Alligator sinensis | reverse complement strand
TCTTTCCTGCTTATGCAGGGGGTCGGACTCGATGATCTATTGAGGTCCCTTCCGACCCTAACATCTATGAATCTATGAATCTATGAAATTTGGGTACTTAATGTAGACTATGTACAGGCCTATGCAGCATGAGCAGTGAGTGAAAAACAGTACTATAACTTGAATCAAACAATGCTATTCAAAGCATAACCACATTCCAGGGAAAGTGTGGATGTCAGGCGTGGACATTTTCAGGGAACCTAAGTCAAAGCTGCAGAAATATGACTGAAGAGCAAGTCAAGGGCCTTTATCCTAAATACTCTGTATTACAATTGCATCCTAAAACATTAATAACTTAAGGTGATCAAATGTATAAATAGTTATTTTGCCATAATAAATATACTTTTGCTAACACATTCAAATGATTATAGCAGTGTTGCCCCATGAGAGTTGGCAATACTGTTATAGACACAAAGGCAGCCATGAGGATGGAAAAAGCCAAGCAGCCTGGTCAGGCCACAGGCCAGTTAGTAAATAACTGACCAAGGCCAAAGGGTAAGTCATAAAGGAGATAAATCTTTCCATCTGCTATCTCAAAAATATAAATTTATATTGATTAACAAGTTCTTAATTAAGAAAAGATTAGTGGTTGATTAATAGGCCGGGGTCAGACAACCTAAAAATAAAGAATCTTAGCTAAGTTGATCCCTTGACCCCTTTTCCCAGGGCCACTAAAATCTGGTTCCATCCAGTTCTAAAAGTTCCAGTGAAACAAATATATTTAAATAAAAGCAATCAGAGATCAATCATTACCATGTCAAATCAACCATCTATAAATATTAGGCCTGGGGCAAGTGACAACGTGGACCTTTTCCAAAGCCCAGCAGAAAAAAACTCAGCAAGAGTCTCCAGGAAAGCAGAGACTCCTGGCCAGCTGACCTGTTCTTCCTGAATCCACTGCTGCATAACCATGGTCTTTATCACTACCAGTAAGTCTTTGCTATTTGTGTATCCTAATAAAGTTTTTGAGGTGAGACTAGAATGGTCTCACTGATCTATTAATCTCACTCCTAACCACAAGTCCAATCCAGGGTAACACCAGGATCTGATTTTTCCAAGCTTTTAGCATCATACAGGATTTTACTTTTTCAAAGCACAGTTCCCATTGACTTGTTACTTCTGCAAATCAGAGCCCAGGTTTCAAGTCAGGCACCCAGAAAATGAGGAACACACAGCTGGTGACCAACTGTGAACAGTTTATTCCATCTGCCTTGCCTAGCACCACACAGCAACTCTGAAGACACAGGCTACTGGCAGTGGAGGCCAGTTCAGGTGGTACTTGTCACTGGCCAGGATGGGATAACAGTTGCAGGGATCTGCCTGAGGTACTGCTGCCAGTGGTCCAGCTCTCACTCGGGGCATGGGCTGCTGCCACAGGAAGCCCACAACCGCAGCCCACTACAGTGGCAGTGTTTCACCCATACTACTGCTGGGGCTGCACTGGGGGAAGCCACCATGGCCAGAGCTGGGGCTCTCAAGACCTGTAGGTGAGAAGCTCTCCTCCACAGGACACATAAAAGCTGGCATCTGCAGCCCTGCCCCTCATTTACCCCCCCCCCCAGAGCAGGGGGAACAGAGGGCAAAGCCTCCAACTTGTTCCCCAGCCCAGGCAGTCCTGGTCTGAGGAAGAGGTGAGAAGCATTACCTTTTCCTCCCCTCCCATCTTAGACCATGCCTGCAGGATTGTGGCAGCAGGGTACAGCCTCCCCATCTGCTCCTCATACTGGGGATTCTGATCTAGTGAGTGAGCAGGGACACCTTTCCTACCCCAGTTCCTGGTCCCCAGGCTTTAAAATGCCATCCTTGCTGCCCAGATGTGCAGCTGGGACAGCATTTAAAGCCCAGAGGATGACCAGAGGGGTTGTCCTCCAAGGCTGTGGGGAAGGTTGGATGTTCTAAGCTGCAAGGCTGATAAAGGGAAGGGTTTGATCTGTGACCACAGTAATGAAATCCACAGTCACATACTGCCTCTCTGGAGGGAGAGAGTTGGAAAGCTCTGCACCCTGGGATATTGGAGGGCAGCATGAGAGCTTCTGTCATTAGGATAGAGCATACAAGCATTCATTCAAGCATCAGAAACTATTTGACGCAATTTATACCTCTTAACAAAAGGTAGAAATTTCTACCAAACTTGTTAGTTTTAAACTGGGAAAAAATGCTTGAATGCTTGTACACTAAGAGTTTCTACCATGAATGCCACGTGCCCCTGGAGACTGGGGGGACACAGCAAGCTCCCACAGGTGGCAGCGGTGCTATCAGCAGCAGGAGCGTGGTGGCTGCAAGCAGGGAGCTCCCGCAGGCAGCCACAGTGCCATCGGCAGTTGCGGGGGGAGGGGGATGGCGAGCACCACCCAGTGGTCAGCGACCACCCACAGACATCACCAGCAGCATTGGGTGCACCGCCACACTCAGGGGGTACACATGCACCCACATGCACCCCCTATGCATCTCCAATGGTTTATACCAGTAAACTAGAGATTCCACTGATAGAAATGTAATGTTTGTACACACCTTCTGTAAAAATGTATGGCCTCAGATATGCAAGAGGTGAAATTACATGATCCAGTGGTCCCTTCAAGCTTCAACATTATCTATGAAACTTCTTGGTTTGCCATTTTTTATATGCAAAATTAAACACAAAAAACATGCTAAAATAATTTTATTCGCATTCAAATAGAAGAGAAATGCTATAATTAAAGCTGCCTGTGCAATCTTAATGCAAATTTCTTGTGCATATATATTACAAATCAATGCCTATTTTATAATCACTCAATTCTCCCCACCCCACTCAGTGCACATTTTGTGCATGTTCCCCACTACTCTGTGCATTCTGTGCACAAGACAGACCTGTTCTAGAGATACATTTAGGTTGCACAGAGAAAATAACAGCTTTTTGTAGGACCTTAGCCTCATTTCCTGCCAAAACAGCGAAGTATGTCATGAACAGCAATCTGGGTTTTCTGTTCACCATGCTCATACCATGCTTTCACCTTAAAGGAGAAAATTAAGGAAATGGTAGCAGGTAAGTCTGGCGGGGGGTGAGGGGGGAATTGAGGCCCCCATAGTGAGGAAGGGAGAGAGTTGTGCAGGTCTGCGGATGGGAATACTGCCCAGCTGGGGCAATGCATGGGGATTGGGGCCCAGGGCCCGAACATACAGCCACAGGGCCCAGGCAGGGAGATGGATGGAGCTAGTCCAGGGGGAGGGGCAGGGGGCTGCCTCCCCACTGTTACACACACTCCCGGGGGGGGTTAGGGGGGCATGAGCACCCCAGATTTGTGCATGGGGCAGGCAGTAGGCTGCCCACTGTGGACTTAGCACTCCCTACTCTTCTTCCGGGGCCTCTACATCTCAGTGGGCAGGACCCAGTGCAGAAGCTCATTGCCACCATGAGCCCTGTGCAGCCATGGCAAGGTACCTCCTGCCCACCCAACAACAACAGGGGTGGAGGTGCAGAGTTGTGCCCCTCTCTGCTGTCAGAAAGGCACTTGCCATGGTTGTGTGGGGCTCGCGGTGGCAAAGAGCTGCCCCGCCTGGTCCCACTCTGCCCTGCCACACTGGATCCCAGCTTCTGGGCTGCAGAGGCCCCAGAGGGAGGATAGCAGGGCAGGGAGTCCTGAGCTCAGAGCGGGCAGCCTGCATCCACACACCCCCACAATGGGTTCCACTCTGGTCATGTCACCCATGGGGAATGGGGAGCCAGGCTCTGTGCTCTGCTTTACAGCAGCAGCTGCCACCTCCTGTGGGTGACATCCAGGGTTTGGGCACTGCTGCAGGGGGCTGCAGACCTGCGTCCCTGGCCCCATAGCCTTGGCAGCTGGGGGGCCCCAGCAGGGTCAGGGGACTGTGGGTGGAGATTGAAGGGAACCAGCAGGGCTGGGGGGGGCTGTGGATGGGGAGTGAGGGGCACCAGCAGGGGTGGGGGGCTGTGGATCAGAAGTAAGGGGCATCAGCAGGGCTGGGACACTGTGGTTAGGGAATGAGCGGCACTGGTAGGGCTGGGGGGCTGTGGGTGGAGAGTGAGGGGCACCAGCAAGGCTAGGGGGCTGTAAGTTGGGAGTGAGGGCAATGGTATGAGTAGGACACCAGCATATCAGGGCTGCTCAGCACCACAAAGCAGTGTGGGGGAGACAGCCACAGCTGGACCCATGTCCTAGTTAGCGAAGGGGGTGGGGGGAGCTCTGATTTTCTATGATAAAAAACCCAAAGTCAAACGTTACAATTTATAGGTATTTAGAATTTTTTTATTATAGTGATTGAGGCACTGGTAGACTTCCAAATAGCTTTAAAATTGAAATCTATCACTGTGTTCAACAGATACCTTTATATATAGTGGTGTTTCATTTTAGTTACAGAAAAACACAGATTTGGAGGTTTTCAATTAGAGAATTTGTGATTTTTATCAGAGAATTTGCTATTTTAAAACAGAGAAAGCCAGGACCCCTGGTTATGAATGAGGCATGGGAATACAAGAAAAAAAGCAGCTGAATGTTGCCCTGAAGAACTGGATTCCATCAGAATGCATGTGTGTTACTAGGCATGTAACTTAGACCACACTTTTCATGGGTGATGACATCGTCCTCCGCCTTCAACTTTTTTTCTGTCCCACACTTAAGACCCTGGGATCTAATCTACAGAAGTGCTGAGCTCTCAAAGCTGCAACTAATGTTCAGAGAACATATGAAGTGCTATATAAGGCTGAGTAAGGCTGAGTGCAGCATCTGGTTTTAGGAATCTCAGCTTTGGCACCCAAATTAGTGGATACTTCTGATCTTAATCATTCTATGCCTCAGGGGCTAACAGTTAGGGCACTTTTTACATGTGCTCTGGGGATGGAGTTTGGGGGGACAGCACTTTAATTAGAGCAGCTCTTAGAGCCAGTGTTATTAAAGCACCACAACATCTCATGTATCAGTGTCCCTGTGCTTAAAAATGGTGGGAGGGGTGCCAACAACCTTTAGCTCAAGCACCCGCATCACTATTTCAAAGTACAGGGATGCTGATGCACAAGACTCAGGAGGCTGCTGGAGTGTGGTAACTGCTATGCTCTATCAGACTCAATTAATCAAGTCTGCTCCAACATGCTGTAATTACAGCACATCAGAGCAGCCTCCACGGTCATGTACAGGCACCCTAAAATGGCAAAAATTATTTTGTCTCGTTTCACAAGGACAGTGTGAAAGCACATGAAGTATGCAGATACTACAGTAAGGAGCACTATAAAAAAGTTCATCCAGAAAAAAATTAATGCCTTCAGAGCAGATCTTGCAAAAACAAGGCATGGAGATGCAAGTTGGACAATGAGGAGGAAACAACATTTTGAAATGTTTCCATTTGATGACTGAGGTAAGGGTTCTCTGGAAAAGACAGTATACGAAACTACATTTAAATATTGTAGCATATTGCTTATCAATACGAGACCTAATTCAGATTCCACCAGCCACTTAAATTTTGGAGTTTCCTCATTTTTTATTGACTTCGTAAGATTAATAGTTTCCTTTTTAATTTATTTGTGTATGTAGTAGGGCACATGTGCACGCATACACACCCACACACACACACACAAGGTAAAAGGCAATGTCCCTTTAAACCTTTACCATAATACTGGAACACTGACATGATTTCTCCTTTTCAATCAATTATAAAATGAGAAACAGGAGACTACACACAGCAATCAACCTGTGGATTTCAGTGCCTTGGTATACTAAGGGTGGATTTCAGTGGTTACATAATCATAGGGCTGCTGAAAAAAAATACATAATTATTTTATATCTGATCATTAGTATACAGGGGAACTGTCAGCGTTCCACAACAAAGCAACCGCTGCCTAGGGCTAGGAAGAAACACTCTCAAAAGCAGAGTATTACATATATTGTTCATTACGGAGTTTCTTGCACCTTCTTCTAATGCATCGGATATTAGCTTCTGATTAAATCAGGTTGATGGATTCAGTGTTGGATTAGATGAACCATTAGTCTTACCAAGTATGTAAAGTCCTGTGTAGGGATGTATACACAAAAATATGATACCCGATTCCATACAGAACCTCATACATATGAATTATGAATGGAAGAAAGGCCTAGATCACTGGAGGTCAACTTTCAAATTTATTTAAAACATTGAAAAAACAAATTATTGTTCTTTTCTTAGTCCCTATGATCAAGGGGTAAAAAAACCTCACTGGAATATTTTCACATTGTATTACATTATTGCTGATGTTCCTCTTAAATGGAAAGGTTCTGCATAGTATTTATGAGCTATCCATAATCAAAGAGTTCACCTGGTAACACAAGAATAATTTTTTTAACACCATTTCCTTAATGCATTCTAACCTAGCTTGTTGGAATGAAAAGTAACAAAAAACTGAGAAGGCTTCCTTTTACAGGGCCTCTGTATTGCGGACAACACAGTAGAGATACTTGAGTCTAGTTTATAAGAAAAAATTCTGGAACTCGTAATACTGCCTTTTCTCAATCAAATGAAAGGAAACAAGGTTATTACAATTAAAATTTGGCATCACTCCTGAAAGATAGTGCTTCGGATATACACACATAATTACTTCCACTTGTAAAGTTTAAATAAAAGTATATCATTTGTCAGCACTTGAAACTCACAAGTTCACAACAATTACTGCAGCTAGAAAACAAGCTTCCTAAAAGTAGAGCCTATAAATACCTAGAGCCAGCAGACTCTGATATAGCTGCAGTGTACCCTTCTTACATCCCCCCAGTAAAGGGTCATACACTTTCATTTCCTCCAAGTACCCCCTTTCTTGGGGTTCTGGTTTATTAAAAGAACCAAGTTAAAAAGTCAACTTACACACTTTCTTCAGGCTCCTGCTGTGCCCATTGATTCTTTCCCAAAACCAAGGCACTGCTACCTTGCACACCCTAAACTTCCTATTTTAAAAGGTTACCCCTCATAGCATTTAGCTCTAGGCCAACCTTTCCATTTACCTGGTGTGGAAAATCCCTCTCTAGATAGTCTGTACCTCTTGACTCCTTCCTGCTACCCACTAGTGTCCATCCAAAATGCTTCATCTGGGCACTCTGGAAAATTGTTACTAACCTACCTTATCCCCAAACAGGACACCTAAACTCAGACTTTCTGTACACCCCAAACTGGACACACAACTCAGTTTTGCATTCTGATTCCCTGTCATATGACCTCTGGACTAAGTAGTAAAATAGTCACAGGTGCTGCTAAACAC
Source organism: Alligator sinensis (assembly GCF_000455745.1). NCBI lineage: Eukaryota > Metazoa > Chordata > Crocodylia > Alligatoridae > Alligator > Alligator sinensis. Next base: position 2,856,029 of record NW_005841854.1, on the reverse strand, counting down.
AAACCTGCCTTAAAGGACAGCTCGGTCTATAATAGTCACTATATTCCCAATAGAAAAATTGCAATAAAAAAGTAGTTGTAAACATTAAAGTGTTTATTACTGGACTTAAATATGACTCCTTTTCATATTGTCATGGTCATTTTGAAACCTTAATGGGCAAGGGCACCATTTATTCTATTAGACTCGTACAACATACATTTGCTCCATGGCTCTGCATGCTCCTTGAATTTGCCCCCAGTGGTATTCCTTCCATACTTGTCCCATACCTATGTTTGTTGGGGGCAGTGTGGGAAGCCACAAGGATATATCAGCTGAAGTTCTCAAGTTCTAGTCTGTACATATTGCCATCACCACTTTCTCACTACAACATTTTTGAGCATCCTTGTTGATTGCAGTGGCGGTGGGGGGTTGGTAGCTCCTGCTTTCTTGGTACATGCCCATGCTACATACTTGTATTTCTAGAGTAGACTTTCCCTGTGAACTCAGTTCGCTCGTATTTACAATAGCTGCAAACTCATGAAGGAGTGGTCCCCTTACTGGGAGCATGGATTTACTTAATCTAAGAACATGCGACACTGATATAGTAGTTCTACTTCTACTGCAATTAGTCCTTGAAACAAATGCTCGGTGACACCACATGCTCTGGACAATGTATGGGGATGTTCCTGGATTTTGTTTCCTGACTGTCATTCTTAGGCTGAATGCTTGGCATTTTGTGTGACTGATTGCTACATATTAGTTTCAAGCTTGCTCTCTAAAGGTATTCCCAGAGCCAGCAGGGGCCTGCTACTCCTTTGCCAGATTTCTTGAATGACAGATTTGCTGCTGATTTCTATCTCTGTTTTGTCTCTGCATGTAAGTTCTGTGCCAAAAGCTCAAACTCCTTGTCACTCTTCCTCTACGACAAACAGTTTATAGGATATTGCCCAGGAGTATGGCATTCAAATTAAATTTTGCAAAGGATGTGTTGAGAACAAAGCTACGTAACTGCAAGCTAAAAGAACTAAACAATTTACATAACATTATTTATGCAACCATGATTTATTTGTAGATATGTATCTGTTACCCAAACTTAATATTATTTCTGTTTCTTTCTCTGCTCCAGAATGGAAAGATGGCAAATTTCCAAATTCAACTAAAACTGCTCATTAATATGACAATCTTCAGCTTTAAAGCTGAATTATTTGATGTTTTAGTTCAAGCCACATAACATACTGTCATTATGTCCAACCAAGACCCAAGCATGCCTGTTTCCACATTTAGAGATTTCCCACCATTTTTATTTTATACACGGATTCCATTAATATGAGGTTAATCTGCTCTATAGCAACACAGTCCTGTCATTTGGATAGCGACATAACTCTTCAGATGGATAGATTTAACTATTTTTAAACATAACATTAATTTTGCTGTATTGATAGTAAGACCTTATAGTAAGTACTCTCTCAGTAGCCTTAAATCATCATTTCTATAAAGAGCCCTGATTTGTGCTGACACCTGATCTTGAGAGATGCTACATACCCATAACTAGAAGTTGAAAGTGCTCAGCACGTACCAGGATTGGGTCTTTATACTGCACTGAAGGAGGAAACTAAAATGAAACATGAGGAAGGCACCTGTCCTGCTCTCAGAAGGTTGTGGTTCTATGAAAAATGCTATAGCCCAATGCAATCAAGAAGCCTAGACCTCATAACTTACCCCTTCTGCTTTTTCTTCAGTGTTTGCCAGCATTTCTTGAAGAGCCCGCACTGACAAGGACTGTTCCAGCACAAAAGTACAAATGGAGAGATCTGGTGGAACATTCTAAATGAAGAAAGAATGAGATTACATGAGTGAGGTGTATGCCATCAGTCAAAAGTTGTTATAAATCAATTCCTAAAGCTGCCACATTTGTTCTACCCTTGTTCCCCTATCCTTAATCATTCAGGTTCAGTAAGAAAATGCTGCTTTTCTTCTGTACCACCCTTTGCTACCAAGAACCAATGAATAGAAATATCAATTTCAGACTTTTTCCAAGAAAATCAGTTCAATAGTTAAGCCATGTTTAGTAGAGTGCTACTCTCCAGTGCCTTCTTTTAGAAGACACTCCTCCAGCATCTTCCCTCTCCCACTCCTTGCCCACCCCAGGAGCATGTTGCACCCTATACTCTGCTTCTCCAGCAGGGAGCAGAACATGTTCCTGTGCTGCAGGGAAATACAGGCTCACCACTGGCAGTCTGGGTCAGCCAATCAGGACTACCCTATGCATTTCTGCCATCTGTCACAAGGCAGACTAAAGGAGCCTGCAGAACACCTTGAGATGTGTGCACAGGGGCTCTCCCCGGCTACACAGTGTCAGCACTGCGAACTTCAGGACCTCAGCATGAGGTTGTGAGTAAGTTTTTCTCCCAGGAGAACAAACCTGGAAGAACTCTCCCAAATTACTTGAATGTGTATATGCAGCCCCAGTCAGGCCACTAGTTCAATGCAGACAGATGTAACTGTTGAAACATTTCAAATGTCTTTGAAATGCTTTAAAGGAGAAACTACAGAAAGACACATTGAAACAGGTACTACTACTGTTCAGAAGTGTTTCAAAATGTATCACTTTCTGTTATGTACAGATGTGATGAGCACAACAAAGGACCCTTTGCTCCTCCAGCTTTGCTCACCACCCTGGAGGGAAGATTATAAACTGCTGTAGTCAGGGGGCACACCAGGGGCTATGTGCATGTCTGGTGGCTCATAACACAACATTTTGAAATATTTCCAAGTCCTTTATACTTTGAACCACTAAGTATTACATCTGTCTGAATCCTAATACTACTAGACTTTTCTGTCAAGTATCTACAATGCATTCCATTTATGGGAATAGTATTGGAAGGGAGGAAAAACATATGCTTACTCATTAACTACAAAACAGTCTGCACTAAGTTTTTTGCATCTCATTAAGGGTCATTATCTTGTCTCTCAGAATACCTTATACCTCTGACAGCAACCTTGAAATTGATAGAAACTGGCCAGTTCAAGGCTGCTTTAAAAGCCTTTGCATTGACAGCTCCTAGTCAGTATCAATAATGATGCAGATAAAAGGAGTACAATTAGACTGCAAAGTACACAGTGGGGCTAAGAACTCCTATGCATTAAAAAAATATGTACTTAAATAATATGCAGATAACCAATGTTTGCTAAAATGTATTCAATGGGCAACAAATGGGACTGGACTTTCATTATGTAGTTAAACAAATTATGTACTTATCCAATATACGCATAAGTGGAATATGATTTACAAAAGATAATTATTAAATGCTTAGGGTGAAGACAAAGATGCAGAGAAATCAGAATTACAGACTAGCATGAAAATGAGTTGTTGCAAGAGAATAATATCTATTGTGTTTACCTGACTAGAAGAGTCCCCCTCCCTCCCTCCCAATTAGCATAGGGAAAAATTCCCTAGCCTTCTATTTGTATACAACGAAACCTCATTAAATACACTGACTATCATTAAACTGCTGCCAAAAGCAGCATGTGCTCAGTAATGGAAATCAACTATGAAGTTAAGTGCAGCCAACACTGAGCATGACTATATAACACACAGCCCATAATGATGGGAACTTATCACAAAAAATAGGTTTTGTTTGATTTTGGTTTTGTAAAAATATATGTCTATACACACACATATATATATATACACACACTAGTAATTTTTCATCACATACCTTATCTCACAAAACAAAACCCATTATAATACAAGCACCCATGGACCCACACTCCCGCACAACCGCCCAGCGGCCTCCCTACCCTGCTCACACTGTTCCTTACTCCACAACCTGGTTACAAGGTTTAAAGTCTCAGTTTATTCATTGTCACTGTCACTCCCACTGGAGGATACGCTGCTGTCCTCATCACTGTCTCCAGGTCCAGCTGTCTTGTCATCCTCTTCACTGTCACTGTCCATTCCCCCCTCTAGGGGGATCTTGGAAGTTCCTGTGCCAAGTGGCCTTTTGCCAGGTAGAGCTGGCTGCATCCTCATCGTCCTCTGCTACCAGCACCTCCAGGTTTGTGTCTGTACATCAGGAGGTTCCTGGATTTCCACAGGGCACTCCTGATGCAGGACACAAACTGATCAAAGTGGGCCAAACAGGTTCCCCTGGTGTTTAGTCAGGTACCCGCACAGTGCTGCCTCTCTTGACAACTGTCCAACCCCTGTCACCACTTTGCAGAGCTGCTTTACCTTTTTCCACCTCTCCTTGGCATATGAGCAAACCCATAGGTGGTGGTCAATAGTCTTTGTGGCACCTTGGCAGGTTAATGGAGGCCATCTGAATAAGATATATGGTAACGCCTGTTGTCTATGGTCACCCTCAATGCCAACTCTTTTTAAACTCATGGTAAGCCACAACACTGCATACATTGTAACTTCTTTGTCACTCCCACAGCTGAACTGTGCCTTTCTTTCCCATTTCTAATCACTCCCGTTTCTTTACCAGCCTTAAATGTCTGGCAAACACAACTAAAAGGGACCCTTCCAGAACCCCTCTGTCATCCCCGCTCTCAGCCTGCTGCATATGATTAGTGTGGCCCCACCCTCCATGAGGTGCAGTCAGACCAGGTTGCCCTCATTTGCATAAAAAATGTTGAAGGATCCCAAGACTTATGACAGGAACACCCAGTTCCAGTCATGAATGGGGGATTCCTTTTCACATGGATCCTTTGTGGGGGGTGGGATGTGGAATACACACAAATATTAAGCAGTGCTGAGTCACAATGGCTTGAAACACTGTTGACTCTGCTGAGGCCCAATCCATTGAACTATATGGTAAATCATGTGCCTTTTGGCTTTAGAGTAATATCATGCATAGTTTGTGCTATATATAAAAAGGTACAAAAGTACTGCTTAAAAGTATGTTTATAGAGTATCTGTGATAAAGCGTGCATCATTTTTAAAACAGGTAAAATGCATCAATTCTGGGTGAATTGCCAATATGCAACTTACTACAGGTATATTTATTCCCAGGTCAGTGTTTTCAAATTTGCACATTACTGCCACGTGCCCATGGACAGCATGGTCTGAAAATTAAGGATGGGGAGAAGGGGCTGCAGGGAGGGAAAGTTGGGAGGGCAGAGGGCAAGGATTTATTTTCCCTGCTGTAGCAATGGGAGGAGGACAAATTCAAGACAGATCTCCAATAATTAAATTCTGTACCTGGAAAATTATAACATCTATAAATTTTCCATATACAAAACCTAATTATTGGGAACGATCATACATTCAGGGTCATTGTATATTCAAGTAAATACAGTAATTTACAACGTAACAAAGAACAATTAGTCTGTACGTGGGGGATTTTTCATATGTTAATCTGTGTATTTTTACTCCTACTTCTACACCTTGTTTCTCATCTCCCATCCTTCTTTTTTCTTCCTTTGTACTTGCTCTTTTCTTCAGCATGAATTATTTAGTTTTAGTAATATAAAGATTTAAAGTATCATGTACTTTTTTTCCTATTGTAGGATTGTGCTTATTGAACTTTTCTGTAAAAGTTTTTTTTTTTTAATAAACCTTTAAATAAAGAGATCTTGCAAGTATAAAAACAATTTCATTTTCTCTAGAAAGAAAGCACCAATATATTTGGAACTGAACCTAATCCTAATAGCTCACTATGCACTTATTATCACCACTAACTTTAGAGCAATATTTGTCTGTCTAAAAAGTAATACTCACTTAATAATGTACATTACCTTCTGTGATTTAATTTTTTAATAAACTAACACAAAATGCTGTTTCATTTAAATGTTATTCAGAAGCAGGAGTTAAGCAAAGGCCAAACCTATTTACTTACTTTATACTATTTATTTAAATTATTTTATAGACTCATTATGGTATAAGGCATGTATTAAAACTATGCATTCAGTTATTTATTTTTTTTTTTTTTTTCAGATGTCAAGGACAATATCCTCCTTCTCCATTAATTTCATTACCACTTACTTCCATGGCTTTGCACTAACTACCTAGTTATTAATGGGTATCCTTTATCCTAGTATTAAGTGGGGTTGAGCAGTCAACTTATGGGGGGAGAAGTGAAAACTAGCAGCCTCCTTTACTGCCAGCCCAGTATCACCATCACCACTGCTGACAACCCAGCCTCTGCCACTGTTATATGCACCACCACTATCCACGGTGCAGAACTGGCCGCAGCTACACCTCTAACCCTCCACAAAATTTTCAACAAGCTTGTTCTCACAACATCCCTGTGACATGGTTCCTCTAATTTTGCTGAGACATTCAGAGTATAATTGTGCTTGATGCTGCACACCCAGGTGAGGACCACTTTAAAAAAACCTTCATAGCTTTACAATGTAGTCAAGTCTCAAAGAACTGAATTGCCTGGACAAACCTAGCCCTTGATATACCCTTATCAGTAAAGATTTGGGGCCACATTTATTCCTGATCTCCACCCCCACTGCCTACAAAAAAAAAAAATTACCACATGCATTGTGCTTAAAAATCAATTAACTTGGGGCCTGCTAGACTACTTTCTCTCTACTTTTCTTTTGTTGATATTTACCAGTTTTCTGTGTTTGTTATATGAACATCCTTAACCTCTACTTCATAAATGTTTTAAGTTAACTTTCCTCTTATAGTGCCCCTATATTTTAATATTTAAATTCCCTTATATTAAAACCCTTGCTTTCTGCAAGTCCATTCATAGAAGCTGACAAAGTAGGCTGTCACCTTCAAAACCCTATGCCTCTCTCAACCAGCTAGTCTCTAAGGTGCCACCCTACCCTTTCTTCTGCCTTTCCTCTTGTGGATGTTGCTGTTTCATTTCTTCAACTTGTCTTTGTTCATAGTTTTCTCCTGAGTCCATAGACATGCATATAAACACACAAGCATGTGCACAATAATCTGAGCAGATATCTAGTAAAGATTATGGTCATTTGTCATTAAGGGCTGCATTTCACCCCATCTGTAACTCATTTTAAATCAAGATAAGCTCTATTTCAGTCACTGAAGTTATTCCAAAGTTATGCTATTGTAACAACAATAGCCTGGCAACATAAGAGGAATATCATCTCTCAAACCAACAAATAATGTCAGCAGTGTTATGTAAAATGTTGTCAAACATTCAGAAACATTACCATTTCTTTCTTGGAAACAAGACCTGAGATTTAGAACATTTTATTATACTATAAAAGGGAGAAAGATTTTTACAATATGCATTTGCTTACTTTATTTATAAGTCATTTAATATATTTACATTTACTTCCCTGAATGTATGCATACTGAGCAACTGCTTTCTAGAACATTGTTCCCGTGCACAAATTCCAACCTATCATAGACGGTAGTCAGTTTTCAGGCACAAACACCACAAATAAACAGCAGAGATGAATGGGGGTTATTATCATTTTCTCCTCAGAAAACAATATAGCAATAGTATAAAAGAATGACACTAATTTCAGAATTAATTTTAATGAAGATGTCAGGCTAAATATATTCACATAACCAGTTTAGTCTAATAGGAAATTGCAATAGTATACATTTTTAAAAGGCTATTATCAGAAAATGGTATAAATTTGCAGGCTTTAGGAAATAAAGGTTTATGGGTTTGGCAGCAGGAGTTAGCTTTATAATTTATACTATGATTTCCACCTATCAGTTTTCTTCTGCAGTATGAGGCAAGCACAGATGGAGCTATTTTGACATTATTACAAAGAAGTAAGTATCCTTAGCAGCACTAGAACTGCCTCTACTATTGATAACAGGTTACCTAGCCAATAGCCATCACATAGAAGCTGTTCCAACAGCTTCATTCCAAATCCACTAAAGTCAAGAGAAAGTCATTTGGGCTAGAGACAGACATTACACATAAACTGGTTTAAGTGATAAGAAACTGGTTTAAACCTGTAACAGAACAGACATTCAGTGCACATAAACCAGTTTAAAAATGGCTGAAATCAGTTAAATATAAATCTGTATGAATGTAGTATCAGACTTAACTGATTTAGATCAACCTGGTTTACGCAATGTCTGTCACAGACCCCTTCCTGGTTTAACTTAAACCAGAGTTTCCCAGCATCCCAGATGCTTCGTAGCCCTAGGTGCGGCTTTCTGTTCCAGCCCAGCAGGGCTGGCCCTCCCCTCTTCTCCCTGGCTGGAACTTGGCAGAGATGGCAGGCAGAACAGCATCTGCCTGGCTTCTCCCTACCTTTCCCCCTCCCCACTCAAGCAGGGATTTCCCCCCATCCCCTCTCCCACTGCATGACCATAGCCAGCATGTGGTATGCTAGCTAATGCTGAGAGGTCTCTGTGTAAAGCAGACAGGACAGTCTCCACTTAGGGCTTTTTGGAGCTAATCTACAGGTCAGCTGGTAATGTCCCTTTTGTTCCTTCCTTGTGTGAGGGCCGGGTGCGATCCGGGCCCTTTTTCGCTCTGCGCGGGCTGTGGCCAGCAGCCCGGGCACGCTGGATCGGAGAGAACAGGCAACACACTAGAATTAGGCACGGACGCGTAATGGTTGATTCAAGATTGTTTACTTACACCGAAGATGGTCGCGGTGCAGGCTGGACAGTTTCCCAGGCACAGCTCCGATTAAATCCTCGTTTGAGGACTCAGACAATATTCGGATCACTCCCACGGAGTTGTCGAGGCTCCGTGGATC
>NW_005841854.1:2823874-2839364 GCF_000455745.1 Alligator sinensis | reverse complement strand
GCGGCTAGTAATTGGCTCGCTGGCCGTTTAAAATTCCGCGCGACTTCCGCCCAAGTCGAAGAGCTTTGAGCACGCTGCAGAGTGCCTCTGAAGTTATCTAACTTGCGGCTGCCGATCGATAGACTGATCACCTATCGATCTTTCTTCCCGTCACCGAGCACAACCCCAGACGTACCCCTTTCCCCGCCGGCTTCGAATTGCGGACGGATTAACTGGCTTGGGCCCCGCCAGCTGGAAAAACTCGTGTGGTTGTTCAGACAACCGGACCACCTGCATCGTGATTACAAGCGGCGTGAGTAAAGTTTTTTGCAACCGATAAGTTGTGTCTGCCTCTCCATTCACCAGCCCGCCCTAATGTACGAGCAATTTCTAACGCAACTCGAGTCGGCTCTGGCCGTCCGAGACACAAAGAAAGCTACGAATTGGCAGGAAAATAATTCAGTGGTGCCAAAGCACACACAACAACAAAAATCACACCCTTGGGTTGTGACACCTTGGAAAAAGTTGTTTAAGAAGAGCTTGACTAACAAGAGCGGCTTTTACTTTCATGATGGGCTAATAAATGCTCTGTTATCAACTTCCTGCTGGGCTGGGATGGCCAGGAGCAGCGAGGTTGGGAAGAATCTCTCCCTAATCAGAGGTCCTGCCAGGGCCTAGGTCCACCCCCTCCCAACAGCTCAGCACTGTGGAAGGAATGGGAGGGCTGCTCTAGTGCCCCCCAACTTCTAGCCTGAGGCACTGCAGACATGTGCTGGCATTTCTTCAGTCCAGAGGGGATGTCTATATGGCTACAAACCAGTTCAGCCTAGTCAGGTTAGACTAACCTGCAAAGATTGAATCAGTTCAGGCTCAGGCTTTTTGAAAGTCTGTCCCTAGCCCTATTCGCTTCAACAGATTTTGGATAAGACATTTAATGGGTTAAAAAGAACCCTCCAATTATGTCAGGGTGACATAAGGCTAGGCAGGAAGGGAAGTAGTTTTGCTTCAAGTAGTTGAGCAGAAATGAGGGAAGCACCTTCCCCTTCGGCACCCATTAGCAGAATGCTAGAAACCAATTTATTTCCCAAAGCATGGCTTCATACTCTTTAAGCACTTCCTTTCTCAGTAACCAACATCCCATGCTGCTGGGACAGTGAGAGAATCTTGCTAAAAGAAACAGAATAATGCCTATTAGCAGGATTCATCAACTTTTTTGCAGCAGCAGGCCTGCATGACCCACCTTGGGTTTGAAGTGGGCCAAAGCTAGGACCCAAATGCCACCAACATTTCTCTGAGTTGCCCAGACACAGAATGGGCAAAGTTCCCTGTTCCCTGGATACAGCACAGGACAAAGTCCACAGCTACCAAAGCCCCTTGCTACCAGTTGCTCGCAGCTATTGATCCAGTTGTCTATTCATCTTGTAGTAATTTTGCCTATCCCACCTTTCTCCAATTTGTTTACAAAAAGGCCACATGGGACGTTATCAAAAGCCTTGCTGAAGTCCAGATATATTATATCCACCGTGTTCCTTTCATCCATCCAACTAGTTATCTTGAAGGAGATCAAGACTGGCAACATTTGTTCATACAAAAATCAAATACAGTCTGCTTGTGAACAGCCTTTCCTTCTCCAGATGCTTTGCAGATGGATTTCCTTACAATATGTTCCAGTAATTTCCCAAGTATTGAAGGAAGGCTAACTGGTCTATTGTGCCCTGGGTCCTCCTTTTTGCCTTTTTTTTTTTTTTTTTTTTTTTTTAAAGAAGGGCCCTGTGTTGGCCTTTTTCTAGTCCTCTGCCTGTCACCCCTCTTTGTAAATATTATTGCCCTGGAGTCAGAGATCTCTACTATTAGTTCCTTCTTTACCCTACAATGAAGTTCATCAGGCCCTGCTAACTTAGATTCATTCAGACCTACCAAAAGCTGTCCGACTTTGTTTTATTATTATTAACGCCTCAGCTTTCTTATCCAATGAATGCATATCGCTGCCTGGTTTCACCCTTTTTTTTTTTTTTGTGAAGACTGAGGTAGAATAACTGTTGAGCAGCTTGACCTTCTTCTGTTGTCAGTTTGCCATAGTTATTTAACAGTGGACCCACAGCTTCCTTGGTCTTTTGTTTCCAGCCAATATATTTATAGAACCTCTTCTTGTCTTTAATTTCCCTACCAGGTACAGCTCATGTTTTACCTTTGCCATCTTGATTTTGTCCCTGCAAGTTACTGTTATTTCCTGCTGTGCTTTCTTGGTGACCTGCCCATATTTCCATGGCCTGTATGCTTTTCTTTTGCATTTGAGACATCCTAGAAGCTCCTCATGCAGTCACACAGGTCTTTTGCCATTCTTGCTGTGCCTCCATCATGTTGGAATAACTTCTTGTTGGACTTCCAGTACTGTGCTCTTCAGAAGCTTGAGCCCTAGTGAGTGCCTTTATCCTTCCATGTGTCTTCCTATGGCACCATGCTTTGTACAGAGAGACAACCCAAAGGAATGTTTCACAAGTATAAATTAGCTCTACCTTCGCAGGCCATGATGGTTCCTCCAAGATGGAAGGGAGGATATCCTTGTCACTAATAAAAGAAGGCCCTCAGACTTCAATTCTGCCACTCTGATCACTTCCACAGCTCTGGGACACAGGCATTATGACACACTAGCCTTTCTGCCTTTCAGCAAAACTGGATGTGGTGGCCAGAAATCTGGACAAAGATTCAAAATAATTTCCTCTCATTTAAATTGTTCGTTAAATTTGGAATTTACTACAAAAATCTTCACATTTTTCTAAGTATATCTGGTAGCAAGACCTACTGTTTAAGCTGACTTGAAAAGAAAAATTGTTCTTTTGGGCTTCCAGATAGCAAACTTTTTAGTTTTCAGTTTATCTTTGGCTTGGATTAGGAAAGAGTAGTAGAGGAGAGTTGGGAAAGAACATTTTCAGTTTCTCTCTCTTTAAGAGGCTCCTTCCACTTTTACCTTTAATTCCCACTCTCAAGGGCTCTTATTGATGACCTGTGCCTATCGTGATACTAAAAAAAAAGTTCTAGCACAAATTAATTCAGTTTTCATTTTCCTTCCTCTTCTGGATTACTCAAAGTTTAAAAGAAAAATGTGGAAGGAAAACCCGACACATAGAAGGCCCTTCTTTGTGGCCTTCCTTTTCTTGGCGTGCATGTGTGTCCTACTATGGCACAGCAAAGTCAGGTACATAAAGGAAAAAAAGAAGAAAGATTAAAAAAACACATAATACTTTCATAACACTATGTTTTTGTCTCCTGCAAGAGATTTCACAGCCTCTGAGTCCAAGCCTATAGAAAGATGGTTCTTTCCAGAGTCTTCACGATTTGTATAGGGATACCATATTGATAAGAGATCCACTATAAAAACTCTCCCTCCTTTATGTGACCATGTCACAAATGTGTTTAGATGCTTCATTTAAAAGGAACTGAATGCCTCCAAGTCTCACAAACTTCCATGGCAGGAGGGGCATTCAGCTCGCAGTATCAGGCATTTAATGAATAAAGTCCAATTCACTGCATTTTGAAACCAGTGGCCGCATCCACACAAGACACTTACTGTGCAGTGACTTGTTACTACTGTACCGTAGCATTGCAGGGCATGAAGCATGATGTGACACTACTGCGCAGTAATAACAAGCTACTGCGTAGTCAGCATGACCACGAAGCCATGCAAAGATGCTACTTAGTAGTAACACCAGTTATTATGCAGTCATTTAGTATTTGGGTATGTAAGTACTAAATGACTGCTCAGTAACAACTGCACAGTTGGGATCTCATGCTGATACGGCCAGCGAGTCATAACATTCTGATGGGTTGTGCATCAGGCACTAAATGAACAAATTTAGAATTATATCAGGAAACATTTTGCTACGAGCTGAGTACCACCCACCATTTCATCCCTAAGGGGCCACACAATATCAAACACCAATAGTCAGTTGAAAATTTACAATAGTTTAATGGTCATATTGAACCCTTAAGTTCACTAAGCTACAGAATTTATATCCAAAGAGAAGGTCAATGCTCTAAAGCAGATGCCTTACCAAATAAAAATACCATATGGATCAGTCTAAATCTTCTCTTCTGCCACAACTTTCTTATTGCTCTCATATTTGGTAGAATATGTTATTGTGGGGGGCTGTGTGGGGGAAATGATGGATTTGGGGTGGGTTAATCAGAGAATCTGCAGTTTTTAATCAGAGAATTTGCAATTTTTAAATAGAGAAAACTAAGATCCCTGCTCATGAGTACAAGTGCAAGACTAAAGAAACTTCATCCTCACCTTTAAAAACTGTTGAGCCCAAAGGAGTAAGACAACCTTACTTCAGCACCATATGTGTTCCTAGTTATTTACAAACTCCTTGTGCTGTTGGGCATTGATTCTCAGCCAGAGCATGGCCATGGCATCTTAGGGTGCCATGAAGTCCTTCTATGGAACTATCCTCTCATAGGGGTGCTACAGCCAAACATTGCACATTGACCGCAGAAATCCGGTAAGACAGGTTTCCTGGGGGCTGCCCCTGATGCCTTAATCACTTCCTCAGCCCCTACATATGCTACCAGGTAAGGAGATGTACCTCCCATGGGAAAGAATCCAGGAGAGTCCCATTCCACCTGATTCTTTCCCCCCATACACTACTGGGTGCAGGGCTGCACCCAATCTGCCACAGCAAAGACTCCTGGGGGGAGCAATTCTGGCACCCCCTGTAAATCAGCACTCTGGGCAGATGTCCCATTCATACCTCTTAATGATTATACTGAATTGCAATTTCTTAAAACTTCAGTTTTCATAGTGTGGTTTCTTTTTTTCCCCCACATACCAGAACTCTCTGTTTCCCTTTGCATCCATAAGGGGTAAGTACACAGTGAAGTATAAAGGGCTGTAATATCAAAACTTTATCAAGATCTAAAATTTGTTAAGGCATATCAGCACTGCAAACAAAGCATCTCAGGATTTAGAAGAATCTATATTATCTGTGCCACATCTCAAACAGCCTTATAAACTATCTAGATTATTTTCACGTTAAATGTATGCTCATTAGCACTCCTGTTCACTTCAGACCACTGAAAGAAACTCAGGTGGATGTTTTTGAGTCTTTTCTTTGAGCCATGCAGGTCAGCAGTTTAAGTGTATGCTGATTAAGTAAATTCTACTGAATTCTATTAATCTTAGCTGATCAATTCACATTTCCATATCTTTCAGCTTCCTGGTATTTAGGCCAAACAATTAAACCACATTTCCTACTGCGGAATCCCTTTATAAAAAATTGTTTTCCATGTTTTGAAAAAGAAAGCTAGCTCTAAAAAAGACAAATAATTGATTCAGTAACAGAAGATATATCAACTTCAAGGACATAATGAATGTCTTTTGACGAGACATTTACTGTGGCATTGCCTAATTAGCTCTGCCATAAACATCTCTGCGTCTAAACGTGCAGTGCTATTAGGATAGAGTAAATTAACTAACTTTGCCATAGGTTAGTACTTGTAACAAGTGTTACTTGTACTTGTAACAAGTGTTATCCTATGGTGGAGCTTTTTACTCCACAGCAACACATGTGTAGATACTGACGGGGCTGGCTGGGTGTATCAGGGTGCTTCAATGCAGGGGATGCCTGCTGGTTAGCCCCATATTGAAGCACTGAAGCCAGCCCCTCCATATCACATTGAGCCAGACTGGAGAAGCCCCGGACTGGCAGAGTGAGCCCTAGAGCCTCCTGCCAGCCAGGGCTGCTCCAACTTGGGTCAATATGCTGTGGTCCTGGATGCACATTCAAACATGGCACCAGGAGCAATAAACTGGCATGATATGCGCCAGAGTTTATTGTTGTGCATTGATTGCATACGTAAATGTGCCTGGAGTCACTGGCTTTCATTCCTAGATAGATTAGCCCAACAGCAAAGACGGAATCCTCTCCTTTTCCATTTTCCAGATTGTGAGCATTGTTAGCTTCCCAAAGACAAGGATTCTATCAGGATGACCACAGAAGAAAGTTCAAGTTTTTGGAATTTAAAGATGGTTTCTATAGTCTATAAACTGTGTATACTATAAAGATAACAACATAAGGGAACTCTGATTCTGTTTTTTTCTTCTCATAGCCCCCTTTAAGTCACATGACACCTATGGTCACAACTATTGCTTTCTCATTTCTCAATAAGTCCTTTGGCCTGTTTACCTGAACCACATACTTTACTTTTTAACTTAGTCCTTCATCTTTTCACTGAAATTTAACATGTGTGCACCAACAAAACAGAATGATTTCACTTTGGCAATTAGGTTGGTCTTTGAAATGTTAGCATAAGATTGACATGGCCTGGGGATTCACGTGCTTTTGACATTTTAATTTCATCTAATAAATCAAAGCTATCTACTTGGCAGCAATGACAATAGTAGGACTGCAACAGGAGAAATGATTAGCAGGCTCGACCGAAAATCACCTAGCGGTATATCACTACAAAGCAGTACACATGTTAATTTTGAAAGTAATGAGGAACACTATATGCTAATTAATCAAAAACAAAATGCCACAGGATTACCCCAGTATTCAGCAGTTCACGGGAATATATATCCAAATTACCCAAATGTCTTAACTGCATGTTATTAAGTGGATTATACTTTAATCTTCTCTAAAAAATAAAATTTTTGTGCTCATTTTGATATTTTAAAAAAAAAATCACGACTTTGGTATATCGTGCAAGGACATTTTTTGTTTTTATAATCAACACAAGTCTGTGTGGAAAAGGTGGGAAAGTTTTCTAATAATTTTATCATCCTTGTGCATGTCTCAGTTTGGCCATTTCTATATGCTGTAATACACTGACATATACTTCAGCTCTGGACCAGACCACCAGTCAAAGGTGTTAGCTTTTATCTACTGGAAGCTAATTTTCACATTAGGGAGATGCAGGTGGTATGGTGCATCAATCCATAACACAAAGTTTATTTTTCCTTCAATAAAAGAGAAACTAGAACCTTTACAAAGAAGTTAGGGACCTAGAGCTTTATTATTAAGTTTAAGATCCAAGCAAAAATAAACATAACTGAGATGGGAAGGGAGACTGATTGCCAGCTCCAGGCTAGGACAGGCACCAGGTGCCAGGGCAGTACAGCTGTTACTCCTCCCCCCCTCCTCCCCCCTGGCCACAAACAGAACTGTTCCTTTAACCCCTACCTGAGTCCCCAGACACTCCATGATGGCCCCAAAGTGCCCCTCACTGCTCTTTTATGCATTGCCTCTGCCACCCCAAATGCTCCCTGGCTCCTTTATGCCCCCCGTTATCCTACATGTCTCCATGCTTAGCCCCACCCCTTGTGCCCCAAATCCATCAGACCCCACCACCCCCTGCACAAGTCCTAACTTGCTTTGTCACCTCGCCATGAACCCACTACATCCTACACACTCATCTCTATCATAACCCAGCCTAACTAACCTCTTATCATTCCCTTCAAAACTCACTGAGCCCTCCCCTGACTCTCTGAGGATTTAAACCTCACTGCAACCCCTCTCACCCCCTGGCCCCTCTCCTTGCTCCATAACCCACTAACATCTCATTCACCCCCAGGGATCCCAACACTCCCCTCAACCCTAAATCCCATTTGCTTCTCACACTTCCCCACCCTCATAATCCCCCAAGCCTCTCCTCATTCCACACCCCTCCACCCTACAAGCCCTTCCCCAAGATACCCTTGGTGTCTGTGACCTCCCCCCCAATCCGACCCCTCAAGGCCCCTGGGAGCCTCTTCCTCTCAAAATCATTCCCAAAGAGTGTGTCCCACCCCTCATAACCCCTGATCATGGGGCAGGTGGGGGAAGGTCTGTAACTGCTCCACCACTCCCCACTGCCTGCCTATAGCTGCTCTCCACTGCCCTCCACCCTCAACATACAACAACAAAATGGGATCATAGGTGGACTTGCTTCAGTTGCTGGCAGTGACCCTACCTAGGGAGATCAATCCCTTTGGGTCAACACACATGCTCAGCTTCATGCCATTTTGGCTGCACTGATGATTCCGCCTCCCACTATCTACTGCAGTGAATAACCCAGAGAAGGTTCACTGCAGTAACTTACCTCTGCCTCACCTTTGCAACTCCTTCCTACCTCTGACCATAGTACTACAGCAACTGGACAAATGGGTTTGCCTGCAGCCCTGCCCTTCCCCTTCCCATCTCTGATCCATTGTAGGTTCAAGGAACAAAACCACCCAGTATAGGTTCCTAGGTAGAAGTACATCTTTATTAGACATGCTCGGGGGTGAACAGAGAAATATTACCAGGACTAGATAACAGAAAGATAACTGTAGAAGAAAAGTCTGCTTAACTAGCAGAAGATCAAGGGTTGGTAACACCTATAGAGTGAAGAGATTAACAAGAATCAACTGGATAACCATGATCCATGAAGTCAGTTGACTTCCTCAGCTCCACCTAACTAGAAATGCAACTGCCCTAGCTGGGCAGTTTGTTCTAAACTTGCAGTGAAGCAGGGATCAAGTTGGGTGTGACTGCACCTCCAAGACCTCCCACCCCCACAGATCCACCTGTGGCAATTTTCATTTCATATCACAGATTTGGACAGAAGAATTCAAACATTCATTTAAAAAAAAATCATCTGTTTTAGCCCTTCCAAAATGTTCCATATTAAAAATGATTTAACATCAGTCTGCTGTATTTCCAGAGAGTATAAAATAATATCTCAGAAAAGAAGCGTGAACTATTCCACCATTCTACTCATTGGACATCAACTTGGAAACACATCTGATGAAGCATGTTGTTGCCTACAGAAACCCATGCCTCCCTGAAACACTTAAATCTTTCACCCTGCCCTACCTTCTGCCTGACTTCAAACTAGCATGACTAACCACCTCTCTGAAACACAATGACAGAAACTTAAATTTGCATTACTGACGGGTTTCTCATAAACTTCCAGTTATACTTACCCCTAATTGTTACTGAAAGCAACAGTAGATTGTGAGGACTGGAAAAAAATGGGCTATTCTCTAGGGCTCAAATGGACCAATGAGAGTTTAAGTTCTTACTAAAAATATCAAGTCATCTCTGACCTTGGCCTCAAAGAGAAGGGAAGAAGGAAATCTATCTCCCCTATGACACTAAAAGGTTCAAGTGTTTCTTAAGATCCACAGTCCCAGGTTCTCAAAGTACCAACTAATGCCGACACAGATGGCAAAACCTTTAGTTTCTCTTGAAAGCTACAACAGTGTGCTTGGGCATTTACCATAAAAATAATCTGTAGTGCAATGAAAATTTAGGAAGGATATAAAAATAATAAATCAATTTTATAAGGAAAATAAATAATGCATATCATACTACACTGAGTCTATTATTCATTCTCATGTTTAATTCAATAAAAAAATTAAATTTAAAGCCAATGAGACAAAGTTTGCAGCCTACCACAGCGAAGCCCCACAGAAAAGCTAGGCTAAGATGTAGGTCTAATGCATCCTTGCTATAAGAGATGTGTCTTGCTTATGAATATGAAAGTTATATTGTATATCTATATTGTGTTTTATTTTCTAAGGTTTCAGCTTTTTTTTCTCACTATACATAAACTGGGGACAGGTTCATAGAAACATAAGAGGGGGTGAAAAACACCAACTTGCATAAATGTGCTAGAGAAGTTGGCAGACAAGGTTCCTTGGGTGAATTTGATATCTTTTATTAGACCAACCAACTAGAGAAGTTGTGCACTTACTGTTTCTGGTATACAAAAATATGCATGTTCTTTGCCCAGTTTTCTCTGAAAAATATGCCTTTGCTTCCTACTTGAAAAGCTGAAAAATATTACTTGCACCACAAGGAACCAGGGGAACTTAATTACAGACTCTTCAAAGAGTTCTTGGAAGAATAAAATGTTATTCGTTTTTCTGCCTTTAGATTGTAAGGCTACTGTCCTTTAAGAGGTCTGTACAAATATAGCCATTTGGTTAGAGAGAACTGGCTACGAGCAGTTGTCCAACTGTTGGCAGGATCAATGGCTCCAATCAGTACCAATAGAGTAGAGCTGTCTCCTAGTTATTTGGGGTGTGCGAAACGGGCTGTATTAGATTTTGATTCAGATTTGGCTCGAATCAGAAACAGTGATTCAATTCACTGATTCGGATCACTGTCCCAATTAGATTTGGCCAAATCTGAATCTGAATATTCGGAGAATCAGTGATTCGGTCATAGACAGAGCTTTAAAATGTTTTTTTTCTTCATTGTTTGAGGTACCAGGCATGGCTTGTGAATGCTGCAATGGTGGGGCAGATAGAGCATCCCACAGGAGTGAGAGGGTCCCCCCTGCATGCTTGGCAGGAAACCTGGAAGTGGACTGGAAGTATTTCAGGTCCACTTCTGGGTCCACCGCTAAGTGCACAGGGGACTGCCCCCGCTCCCCGCCCCCCTGGCTTGGTGATTGGCTGTGAGGGGACCCCAGGTGCACCCACAGACCCAGGAGGCACCAGTCACTGAGCCGACGGGGGGGTCAGAGGTCCCCCATGTGCTCCCCGGCAGACCCAGAAGTGGACCAGAAGTGCTTCTGGTCCATTTCTGGGTCCACTGCTTAGTGCGCTGGGGACCCCTCCAAGCTCACGTCAGATGCTGTGTCTTCCCCAGCATCTCAGCATTCATGAGCCACCTGGTACCTTGAGGTATGTAGAAAAAACTTTTAAAGCTGTGTCAATGTCCGAATCATCGAATCTCTCCAAATCAATTCAGAGGGTTCCAATTTGATTCAGAGAGATTAAAGGGTCTCCTGATTTGATTTGCATTCGGAGATTCATCCACCGAATTTCTGCCAAATCAAATCAGTGACTGAAGCTTTGCGCAGCCCTACTAGTTATCCCTGTCCTTTACTTTATTAAAAGTCTAACCTGTTTCTGAAATGGTTCCTTTGCTGAGTCCGTGAGTAGCACACACATATCACCAATTTATTTAACAAACACATTGGTTTGCTAATATGGAGACACTACATGAGAAATCTGTGTGCTTAACACTCAAGTTACAGGCTATCTTCAAAAGGTGCCACAGAATATTACATGGCCCTAAGCATCATGTGCATTCCAGTACAAATTGTCTGCCTTCTCCACCAAGGAGTCACCTAGAAGAGTGCCTCAAAACAAAACAGAAGGAAAAAATGAGACTGTAGCAGGACCGGGCCCCAGCAGTAGCCATGACACCTGCTGCTGTTTAAATGATTACTGCCTCACTCTGTTTCTAGGTATTCTTCTTTTCCACTTTCATCCACTATGCCTTGATGCAATTGTTAGAGGGAAGCTGCCTGAGGGGTCTAGTACACACCCTCATCCTTCCTTCACCACTGGATTCCACACATCCCCCAGCCCACCTAGCCCAAATCTAATCCTTTGCTAGGTGGGTCCTTCTAGCCCATACATACCTAGGGCTCCTGTTGCCTTATAGGCTACTCATGACCTCCAACCTCCTCTACAGCTGTGCCCATGCCTCACCAATATTGTCAATTCCCACTTAGGTGGGGCCCTCAAGTCAATGTCCAGCCACTTCAGGCCTCTAAACCCTTGTCAGGGCCTCAGCTTTCCCTGCCTCTACACCTTTCCTCTAGCTGCCCCCTCTCTGCCTAAACCCACTGCATTAGGCCAGGATCCTGAGTTCCAGCCTAGGTATCCTCAGCTCCCTGGCTGAACCACTACACTCCTCCTCATAATGGGTCCTACTTCCCTGTAAGCTTGTTTACACGTCTAAATCTTGTTTGCAGATCTGAGAGTCTCTTAAGTCAGCCAGGCAGTCCCCTTCAGCCCTCCTGGCTAGGAGCTCCTTCCCCTGCCAGCCTGCCTTGCCTGCACCAATGCACAGGCTTTATCTGCCTCCTAAGCCCTGCCCCACCGTAGTATGCCATACAGTGATGTAGCATGTCATTACATAACCATGGGGTGACATGTAAACATGCCCAAAGAAAGTCAATCTACCCTTTCCATTATACTGCACATGCTTCCATTTAGTTTACTTTATATTGTATAATAATAGCTGATATGGAACACATGATATTCCAAATCCATTTTGATTACAGGAAGCAAGTTGAAAGGGGCTGTCAGGACACATACTACTACTGTACAGGCAGCCAGGCTTCTGGGCCAAGGCAGTGGAAACTATCATGTTCTTTCTGAATTTAATAGAGGAATAGTCATTTACACAAGTAGCAGAGCTGTCTGCACATAGAGAGGACAATACAGGATAGCGCAAGCACTCCAAAGGAGTTTAAAAAAAATTGTTGAAAAACTTCAAAGCATATTTAGAAAAAAAAAAGAAAAGATGAATAATGCCAAATGGCTGGGACTGTTTTTTCTTAGGTTTCTCCTAGATACTGTTTGTTGCAGTGGAAGAACATTTTGCATCAGGAGTCCAAGAACAAGAGTTTGGGGTTTTTTTAAAGAAAAGTTTTAAAATAATGAACAATATTCAAATAATAATCAAGCATTTCTGGATGCATCACATTACTAGTATACCTCACAAACAGTTAACTGCCCTTGGTTTCCCTTTTCATACATTGCATGCATTTTGTCATGCAGCAATTGCCCACGAAGGTGCACACAGCCATGGCTAATAAATATATCACCATCTACCATGATCGTTTTGTGATGGTATCATCTTTAGGAATCAAAAATAATGAGCACATGGCAGTCTTTGTATAGCTAATGTCTCAAGTCAGAGCTATGACAGTTTCAACAAAATGCAACATCCTCTCTAGGTAATAATCAATACTGGAGTGTAGCCTGCTCCTGGAAAGTAACACTATAAAATTGTCAATAACATTATTAGTTCCCAAAGAATAGTTCTGTGGTCTACAGAGATTATTTTCAAGCAACACACAGAAGCTTCCAAAGGAATCAAAGCTTAGAGTCATCATTAGACCTTCTTGCAGCATCCACCAAAGGAATAGGAAAAAAGTTGCATTTCTATAAATATGGTAACATTAGAGAAAAAAAACACCTTACTGGATTTTCCCATTATTCATTCTTGTGTAATGGATACTGCAATGGTTAACAGGCAGTCTCTTTCACACTTCATGTTTCATTAGATATAAAATTATTCTGCCTTAAAAAAATCTCTTGCTAGTCTTCTCACCGAAGTATTGTACTAGGCCACTTTCTCATCTTAGTTTAAACCATTTCTGCCCTAGCTATCAACATATCAGAGACCTTAGCACTTTCCTTGGTATAGTAATAATTTGGCTCTGCTCTCTTTTCTAACAATCAGTTCATGACTTCGCCATTTAATACATCTTAAATTAGTGAAATTATGTAAAACTATTTAAAACGGATGGTTGTTATTGATTTTTAAATAATATTTCCCAGTATAATTGTCTCATCGTTCTCCTGTTGCAGATATTATACTCTGCAACTAGAATCAGTCAAAATTTGGGGGAACATCATTTCAAAAAAAAATTTTCTAAATAACTGATATCATTAAGAGGTATTCAACAGGGGGCAGAAAAAGGCTGGAAGAGAAGCTAGATGGTTTATAGCAGCAAGCTATGGCCCATGGGCTGGACCCAGCCTCTAACAAGATTGGATCTGGCCTGAGGCAGCTCAGGGTATTAGGAGCATGCCCAGGGTTCTACTGCCTATTGTCTTCAAATTTATTCCCTCTGCAGTAGTAGAGGCAGTGTCTCCTGGGTCCTACTGCCTACCTTTTTTAACCTACTCCCTCAACAGCATCTGCTGATTGGCTAGGAATCTGGACAACATCAGAGGCTGGATCTTAAGAAGCAGCCTCCAGTGGCAAAAGGTTGCCAACCTCTGGTTTATAGCACTAGCATGGGAGGGAGAAGCCTCCAGTTCAAGGCACTGAACCCGAATTGTTCAAGGAATTGTACCTGAATAACTGGTGACAAACTTTCATAGATTCATAGATGCTAGGGTCAGAAGGGACCTCAACAGATTGACTCCAACCCACTGCCTAGGCAGGAAGACCCCAGCCAGATGCCTATCTAGCCTTCTCTTAAAGACCCCCAAGGTAGAAGAGAGCACCACCTCCCTTGGAAGCCCATTCCAAATTTTCATCACCCTTACCATGAAGAAGTTTTTTTCTGATATCTAGCCTAAATCTGCTCTGTGTCAGTTTGAGACCATTGGTCCTTGGGTGCCCTGAGGTGCCCTGTTGAACAGAGCATCTCCAACCCTTTGCTGTGTCCTCCTGATGAATTTGTAGGTGGCCACAAGATCACCTCTCAGCATGATCTGCCTGCTACGAATCCATGCTGGTTTTCCTGCTGCATTATTTTTCCTGCTGGATTCCCAAAAATATGATCCTTCATAATCTTTTCAAAGACCTTTCCAAGGATGGAGGTGAAACTGACTGGCCTATAATTACTCGGATCCTCCTTCCTCCCCTTCTTGAAAATAGGGACCACACTGGCCCTTTTCCAGTCCTCCAGGACCTGACCTGAGCATCACGAGTGCTCAAACAGTGGTTCTGCTACGACACACCAGCCAATTCCTTCAGTACTCCCAGATGTAGGTCATTCGGGCCTGCTGACTTGAACACATCCAGTCCATTCAAGTGACTCTGTACCAAGTCAGTGTCGACAGTTGGTAGGCTGATGTCCCTCTGATGCCCATCATCTAGGGACCCATTAGGAGACTTATCTTGAGCCCTGTTCAGGAACATTGAGGGAAAAAAATTGAATAGCTAAGCCTCTCTGTCATTAATTGCACCTCCTTGTTCAGTAGGGGCCCTATGCTGCCCTGCTCCTTCCTTTTACTCTCTACATACCTAAAAGAGACGTTTTGTTGCCTTTAATTTGTGTTGCCAGCCTCAGCTTTATAGTTGCTTTGGCCTTTCTAACTGCCTCCCTGCAAGTGCGGGCCAAGGAGGTATACTCCTCCTTGGTAGCTTCCCCCTGCTTCCACCACCTGTATGCCTTCTTTAAAAGCATATAAACTTAAGTGACCCTAATGCATGGCTGGACAACATGTAGCCTGCCTGCTTCATGTAGCCTGCCTTAATTCTTCCATTAAGCAAAGAAATGATCGGAAAAACAAAACAGAAAGTGCTGTGTCTTCGCTGCATAGCTGTTCATTACATAGCACATACACTTGAGCACATATGTCATTCTGTTTCCTACCTATAAGAATGCTAAGAGCTTACATCCAATCAGAGCAGACCCCACTTGTGGTAGCTCTCCATTAGAAAGTGCACCTCACAAAGGACTCTGAAGTCCCTTCCAGCCCTACTTTCCTATGACCTTATAAAAGTTTGAGTTTTGCACCTCTGCCCAAGTGTAAAGGTAATTACACTGCAGGTATTATCTTTCTTTATTGATCAGCAAAGCTTGGATTCTGAACTGCACCCCTCACTGTTAGACATCACTACGTGTAGGAGATACAGATGGAGAAAGCTTTCACAATACCACTGGTTCTGTGGGCTTCAACTATCCAGGTGCTTATTTAGTCCATTCACAAATGCTCAATTTGTTTACAAGACTTTCCCTTTCTCCAACATACAATAAGAAACACTGCAAAGTTCAATGG
>NW_005841854.1:2796710-2823864 GCF_000455745.1 Alligator sinensis | reverse complement strand
GAAAGAGGAAGATTAGATAGCTGCTGTCTCCACTGGTATCAGCATTCCATTGTAAAGTTACAGGCTTCAGCTCTTACAGTTATGAGTTGTCTCAGAAATTCAATTCTGGCAATCATCCACACTAGCTGAAATTTCTGAGTCTGCCATGAACCAGCACTAAGACCAAGACTGTCAATAGTTAAACACGTGAAGTTCTAAATACATAGATTTGTGGCTTTGATGCCCACCAGGTTATACATCCCCACCAATCAGTTTGCAAAATATGCTTCCAGGTGAAGAATTGTGAAATTAATTCCAGTTTATATCATTTAAAAGGGCTGAAGAAGAGCTAGAATACCACAAGGAAAAGAAAGAACAATTTGAGTTAGCAATCAAGAGAAATAATAATGCTCATATAATACGTCTCAGCAATAGTTTTCAAAGGTTTTTTTTACTACTTGATAAGTATTATTTTCTTTTAACTGATAAGGTAGAGATGACAATTGAAGAATACAGAAAAGGTTGGAAACATTAGGGTGGTTTGTGTCATGCACATCTAAATAATGTATACCATGAACAATGCGTGCCCCCGGCAGCTAGGAGAGCACAGTGGTGGTGGGGGGAGCATGGCAGCGGTAAGCGGGAGCTCCTGCAGCCGCCGCCAGCACTGTTGGCGGCGGGGGGGGGCGGGGCGGGGGGAACACGGCGGGGAGCGGCGACTGCCTGTAGGCACCACCGACAGTGTTGGTGGCACCTTTTTGTAGGATGTGCACCACCACGGTCAGGCGGTGTGCACCGCGTGCCCCCCTATGCATTGACCCTGATGTATACCTATACAATTTTTAAATAAAAGTGCACTTCAAAGAAACATTCTAGTAGAATTAAAGTTTCTAAGGAATTTAGATTTAATTCTGACATTCTGTAGTTATGCATATTATACAACTGTTGGATCTATAATTACCTATTATTCATTATTGTCTGCCTATTTTAATGTGTATCTGCATTTAATGGGACAGTCATTCTTTATCTCATGAACCTTAACATAGACACATTTGAACTTACATAGTATGCTCATCTGAAGTGTTGGGAGACTTACATATAGCTTGCTTTTGCTTAGTACACTTTTATATCCTAATACCACATTTACTTAAATCCAAGATGAAGTTTTCTTCCCCCTCCAAATAACATGAAAAAAGTGCCTCACCTTAGATTCAAGTACTAGCCCAGGGAAGGCAGCAGCTCAGTTCTGGCTTTAGCTCTGGGCTCAGAGCATTAATGCACATTTAGTTTACTTGTTTAAAGAAATACTAACTAAATGCACAGTAACTTGTGCTACTGTACAGTTTTTTTCTGACGCTTACTGTGCAGTAGCCTAACAACACTGCAGTAGCATATTAGCACAGTTTTTGACCAGCATGCTACTGTGCAGTATTATTAGGCTAGGGAGCAGTAAACATCTCATGTAGACATGCCCAGTGTGTTTCAAATTAAAGTGTATAGTATTAAGAATATGTCAAGGATCCAAAGTCTCAGAGTTTCAGCTACATTTTCATCATAGATAAAAATTTAAGTGCGTGTTTTAGAGCTACTCTGTGGGTTCATCTACGTGTACGCTGTACTGCAGAGTAGACTAATTAGCTCCGCAAAAAAGCATCACCATCTATATGCGCACCAGTATTAGCACCCAGTAAATGAATCAACTCTGCTATAAAATAGCACCCTCAGGGACAGTACTGTCTTGCAGCAGAGCAATTAACTTTGGTGAAACGCACGTATAATAAGTGACCATGAGTGTAAATTGCACCCAGTCAGCCTAGCCAGCCAGGGGCCAGACTCCTGCCTGCTGCCTAGCCACACAGTTCCGCAGGTTCTGCATCCTCATGCCCCAGCCAACCCCTCCACTGCACAATGCCACCAGCCAGAACCCATGGCTGACCCGCCATGTGCTCTGCCAGCCCAGGCCTGCTCTGTCCTGGCTCAAATTGCTGCTGTCCTGGGTACACATGGAGACGCTTTGCCTGGGAACAGCTTACTCCAGCTCCAACGGCTCCAGAGTTTATTGCTTTGCATTAATTGCTTGAATTAAGTGCAGCCTGTATGTACTATTAAAATACATTCTGCTAGAAGCCCCTGAGAGAAAACCTGTTGAGCTCTATGGGGAGAACTCAGAAGAGTATGTGACTATGTAACTTTTCATTCGCAGTTCTGTGACAAAACAAAGTGCCAAACAAGACTATGCTGACATTGTACTACATCCATCAGCCACTACTGTTTTATTTTTACCAGGCAATTGCCACACAGATGCAGCAAAAATGTTTCTTTGGTCTATGACTTCAGAATCATCTTAGGTTGCTCTACTCCTTGTATGATAAAAGTTGTGTTAATAGCTTCAGAGCAGCTACAGTAGTCTGGAAGTAAAATCATCTATTTCCAGTCCCATAACAACATCTGTCCCAAGACTCTTTGGCTTTGTACTAACTAGACAAAAATCCAATAGGACTTTCCAAGTATTTATTTTGAAAAGAGTGTAAAAAAATCCTTGATACTGTTAAACAGATTGACTTGATTTATGCAGAACATCAAAATATAATGAAATGCTAACTACAACTGTTCCTCTTTAAAGGAGTAGTACTGAAACGATTAGATCTTAATTGAAACCTAAATCAGACAAAACAATTTTTTGTATGCATCGACTCTCTTACATCATGTTCCTGTTTTCATGGCATGATCTCAAATCAAGATTCTCTAGCATAAGAGCTGTGTTTCATTTGCATTTTGATCCATAAATTCAGAAACAATAATAGGACGATGCACTTATAAGCTCTCCCACTGGATCCACAGGAGCCAGTAGGGTCATGCTACATCCTTCTCTCCAGTCAATCAGTCACCCCTTCTCCTCTTCCTCAAGCTGATCCTCAAGCAATCCTTAAAGGCATGTTTTCTGTCCCATGCTAACCCAAGCCAAGCTTCCTCAAGTTTAAGACTGTCAGAGAAGAAAAGGCATTAGGACAGTTATGTGTACCTGCTGCTTGAGTCTTGGTCTTCCTTTCCTAAAAGGTATATAGCTGCATATATGATACTAGAAGAGGTTGATTGGATTGTCTGCCTCAAACACATACAAATGTTTGAAAATAGCAATTTTTGTCCATAAACTTCTTGAAAGCTGCATTTAGCTATATCCCAATCTTTTTATAGTCGTGAAAGTGAATTATCCAGTACAACTAAGAGCCAAACCCACTGTAAGGTGCTACATTCTGAAGTTGGTGGGTGCAACAGGATTGCGTCAAAAAAAAGCAGCAACAAGCAGCGGAGGCGAGTTGTGCAATACCTCACAGATGAGCACTGTGCTCTCTATACTGGTTTTTGTGTAAGCTACTCTTCTATGACTGGTTATACAGTGACTAAAAGAACTAACACTAAGGAAAGACACCAGAGCCTCTATTTTAGCTCTAATTGTAGATGTTTATGATTTGCATGAATCTATTTGTTAAAATTAATGAGTGCATTTTAGCTGATAACAATAATGTCTGTGTATGTATACAGTCATAGATTAGTTCAATACAAATGAGCTAAGGAAGCAAAGATTGCTCCTAGGGGGTTCATCTACACGAGTTATTAAAGCAATGAAATAAACTCTGGCGCAGTTTATTCCAGAGTCAGCTCCTTCTGGGCACAGTGTCTGCATGTGTACCCGGGACTGCAGCACTTTGAGCCGGGACAGAGCAGCTCCGGGCTGGCAGGGGCCCCAGAAGTATATACAGAATATACATGCTGAATCCTCAGTTGTAAAAACAAATAATCAAATGCAAGGAAAAAAATGGTCCTAGAAATGTTTACATAAAACACTGCTAATGTGATATATATTTAAATATCTGAAATAATTGCTTTCTGTTACTTCAGTTATAACATCAACAAGTGCTTTGCAATCAGACAAATAGTAAAGCTAAAAGAATTCACTGAGCTACTGTCAGTGATAAGTGAAAAAAGAAAATCCTGGAAGTGAGAAAAATTCTGAGATTAAAATGGTAGAGAGAAAAAGGAAAGGAAAAGCTTGTCTGGCTTGTTAGAATGAAAATGAAAAACAGAACCAAAGGTATGGCATATAAAGTCAATAGAAAATTAAATCTTTCTTAGGTGAATAAAGGAACACTTTGCATTAAGTGTATTCTAGACTCAGCATTTAGGTCTTATGCACATTACACAGCAATTAATATCACCTGACTTAAGGCTCTACAGCAACACTCCTCCAGAAGAAGGAGGGAGATACTTTCTGCCAGGCTTCTCCTTTAATCTTTACTGTTATTTTATGAAGTATGTACTGTCAGTTAAAAATACTGCATGGAAAATTTTCTATTTCAGTAACTAGGAACTGGAAGCAGCCCAAGAAGATTTTGTTCATCCTATGCTTCTTAACAAACCACAAAAGTGGCCCTGGAAAATTTTTGAAACAATGGCAGATCATCAGTGAATCCAAGGGTAAACTTTAAGGCTAAGGACAGACATTACACATAAATTGGTTTAAATAATCAAAAACTGGTTTAAACCTTTAACAAAGCAGATGTTCTGTGCACATAAACCAGTTTGAAAATAGGTGAAACTGGTTTGGGATAAACCTGGCTGAATGTAGTATCAGACTTAACTGATTTGGGTCAAACCGGTTTATGCAATGTCTGTCCCAGACCCCTTCCTGGTTTAACTTAAACCAGAGTCCCTCAACATCCCAGATGCTTTGCAGCCCTAGGCAGGGCTTGCTGCTGCAGAGCAGGGCTGACCCAGCCTCTCTGCTCCCTAGCTGAAGCTCGGGCAGAGACTGCAGACACAGCAGCATCTGCCTGGCTTCCTCCTGCCCCTCTCCCCACTCACCACTCCATGCTCAAGCATGGATTCCTCCCTCCCCTCTCCCACAGCATGGACCATAGCCAGCATGTGGTATGCTAGTTAATGCTGAGAGGTGTCTGTGTAAGGCAGACAGGAGAGGGTCCACTTAGGGCTTTTTGGAGCTGATCAGCAGGTCAGCTGGTAATGTCCCTCCATTCCTTCCTTGGGAAAAGCTGTTTAAGAAGTACTTGAACTAATGAGAGAGGCTTTTGTTTTCTTGATAGGGTGCTAATAGGGTTATCAACTTCCTGCTGGCTCCCTCACTGGTCGGAAGCAGCGAGGGGGTTGGGGGGGACCCCTTCCTATTCAGAGCATCCTGCTGAGGCAAGGACATGCCCTCTCCTCAGCTTAGCACTATGGAAGGGAAGGAAGGGCTGCTCTAGCACCCCTGGCTTCTAGCCTGAGCCACTACAGGCATGTGCCTGCATTTCTTCAGTCCAAAGGGAATGTCCATATGGCTACAAACTGGTTCAGCCTAGGCAGCTTAGACTAACCTGCAAAGATTGGATCAATTCAGGCTCAGGCTTTTTGAATGTCTGTTCCTAGACTAACACACAAATGGTGAATTAACAAAATAGCCAGGAATGACTATTAAAGGGATACGTCCAAAATGCCAATTTTTATGTCAAACTTATTCAAGCTAACTAGATATCTTCAAGCTACAAAACTAGGTTGCAAGTTTCATAAGAGCAGGTTCTTGCACCTTGTGGAAAGGGAAGAAAGGCCCAATGCTTGCTAGGATCTGGGACTTGGGAGAGAGGAGATTTTTGCAATGGTGGACAAATAATTCAGTTTTAGAGCTGATCAGAAATTTTTCATTACACAATTTTCCACTGTAAAATGCTCTGTCATAGCCAAAACTTTCTGCAGAAATATCAATTTTAACCAAATGTTCATTGCATCTAGAATGGAATTCTGGTTGGGAGACAGAGAGAGAGAAATGTTTCCCATTATGACAACTGCCCAGGAAGTAAGAAACTGGTTCAAGAAGCTATTTTGCCTGATCTGGAATGGGGGTATCGAGATATCTAGACCCGCATCTGCTATATCCTGGGTTGTGCCCTCCCTCCCACCCACCCTCACCTCCTCTACTGAATACTCCATTATTTACACCAGAAGTAGGACATCCCCAAGAAGGGAGATTGAGAACCTACTAGTAAGAGAACTCCTTGGGATACTAGAAAAGCTCCTTGTTCTTCAGAACATGTTGGAGAATTTTAATTTAAGACATCTCAAAGGAGCATTTTCACTCCTAGGCTACTGACTATTCTGAGGTAGGTAGGTTTCTCTGTTCTTTCATGAAAAGTTTTGAGAGACCTCAGTTTCCTCCTACCGCATGAAGAAAACAAATATATAAACCTCAGTACTTCTTCATGAAACACAATTCTTGCTTTTCAGACACACTTATTCATTTTCTTAGTGTCCCAGTCTCCCTTTGTATAAATGGAATAATCACGGTTCCCTGCCCCAAAAAGATCTGTCAGAGTAAATACATTAGAGTTGAAAGACATTCAGATACTATAACAAGACAGATTTATATAAATATTTTAGTCTAATGTCTGGTGTTTTCTGAAATGTGTTTGTCTAGCAATATGGCTTGTCAAACATGGCTTGTAACCTAAAACTGTACCCTCTACTTCCAAATAGTTTTTAAAAGTCTAAATTATTTTCACTTAAGGTTTTTTACCTATTTAAAAGGGTTTTGGTTCTGGTTTTAGGAATGAAGTTTAACAGTCAAAATCAAATCTGGTATACAAATATGCCTACATCTGCCTTCCAGAGTGTTTCCACCCACTTATAGCAAGGCTGAACTGAGCCCAGTACTTATGGAGAATAAGAAAATAGTATGTGTTTTCATTACTAAAGCACTTGCATTTCAATTGCAACACATGATATTTGCTTGTATCAAAATGGGAAATGTGCATTCAGGAGGACCAGAGTGACTCAGTAAATATATAACACCTTCATGTATGCTGCAGCTCCAACTATATATCTAAATAAACTAAGTAAAGTAATGCAACTAATACACAACATGAAAGCACATGTGAATTTATTAAGAATTCTCTTTAAATTGCTAAATGAAATATTACACTAAATGAGTCTTCTAGATGTTTATATAAGATTAAATGCTCTCCTAGCCATTAAATATGAATATTTACTTTGGCAACATGTCACAGAGATAATTACAATAATTTATGAAGCACAAAGGACAGCATTGTTCCTGGTGTTAATACTGTTGGTGAAATCCCCAGAATAACTAGATAGCACTTGGATTCCACTAATTAACCCGTACACAACAAAAAATAAAACACTTTAATTTGCCTTTAACTTAATAGTAGCACCCCTTGACTACCCACATATATGTATAGGTACATGTCTAGGTCCATTTCAGTTGGTTTAAGAAAAGATATCAGATTTACCCAAAGAACCTTGTCTACCTAGGTACACATATACATTTGATGACATACAATGTATTCATACACACATGCACATACAGAGAGATACATATACAAAGAGTCCAAATTCAGTTGTTTAGCTTACTCATACCTTGCACCTATCAATCAAAAAAACTTTATAGCATAAACAATTTCTGTCAGTGGGAGCCAAAACATTTCTTTACCACCTTGGATACTGAGAATTCACACAGTACTACACATAAGATGCAAAAATGGAAGACAGGTACAGAAAAGTCTAGACATAAGGAAGAAAATTAAAAGTTGGATTCCATTAGTTAATTCACTGGTGTAAGTCAAAAAATAAAACACTTTAGTTGGCCTCTAACTCAATACATAGGGGCCAAATAGTTTACCTTATTCACAATTGAAGGAGAAAAAATATTTCACATGGAATATTGTTTGTTGGGTTCCTGAAGAAATTAAGATTTTCAAAAGTCTATTACAGAAAAAAATAGGAAAGAGCTGGGATACGTGAAGGAACCAAAAACAAAAAACTTTCCACCTTCTTCAAGTCATAATTCTGCTATTTAAAAAGTGAATAAAGTGGAAGCCTATAAACCAACTATAGTTCTGCACCTGACCCAGCTTTCCATCAAATTACTGGCAAAACCCTCAAGTAATAGAACAGCTCAGACTCAATGTCCCCAAAGTCTACTTCCCACGCTATCAAACAGATCAAGGAAAAAGTTAAAAACTCACTTACCCATCACACAACATTAATAAGTAAACATTTGAGGATAAATGCATTACTTCATAGTGGGGTTACAAATATCATCCCAAATGAGTACAAGTAAAGTCTTTACAATACCCCATTATGCTACACATATGTCCTAAAAGTTTTAACATCTTAATCAATATCCACCATTATGCAGCCAGTGGGCATGTCTACACGTTCATTAATGCACCGTAGTTACTGAGCATTTAGTTTAGAACTTGGATAACCAAGCACTAAATCAATGAGCACTAACTGGCGCTACCGCACAGTAGTGCCAGTGCATGGGCTTTTCAGCTAACTGCGCAATAGCCTAATACTACTGCGCAGTAGCATATTAGCATGGGTTTTGCCCTGTGTGCTACTGCACAGTGTTATTAAACTACTGCGCAGTTAGCATCTTGTGTAGATAAACCCAGAATGTCTTAGTTCTAGGAGTCCAAAATGCACAGAGCTCTAAGGGAGAGAAGAAAATATATATACCTAGAACAAAAAAATATTTGTTTAAATTATTCCACAGACAGGGGGTTGTTTTTTTTTTCCTAATCTTTAATCAAGAATATTATTTTATATCCCAACTATTTGAGAAGCCAGAAAGTCCTAGTTCCATAAATCTAAAATACAGGGAGCTCAAAAGAGAAAGAAAAATTATAGCTATTACATTTCAGAAACCTCTAAAAATAAGATCTATGGTAGATCTTCTATAAAATCATAATGTTGTGAATTTAAGGTTGGATAGTTCACTTTCTGGCAGCAGAAAAAACAGGAGAAAAAACCTGTTTTTTGCCATAAGTATAGAGGATTTGTCTGCTCTTCTATTGACACAAAGAAAATGCTTCTAGCCAACAGTTGAGAAGTTAGGAAAACTCAATCATAATACTGATCTAAGACCCATTCTTGCCTCCAGACTGATATAATTTTCAGAGGTATATTTAGGACAGGCAGAACAACTGCTGAAGGAATATGTATTCCATATTTTGGATGAAAGAAACATTTTTGAAGGATATTCCCAGAAAGAATAACCTTATTTGCTTTTCTAGACAGTGTGCATTACTTAGATCTTAAGAAGAATGACTCACTTAAGAACTCTAAGTTTACTGATAAAACTATTTTCCTATATCAGCAAGCTTTTTTCATCAAAATAACACTCTAGCTCAAATACAGAGAAATAGAGCCAAATGGCCATTGACAAGAACTACAGTTGGCTAAAAAGAATGGCTAAATGGTGACGACTTTTGCCAACATTTTGAAAAAAAATTAAATCTACCATCTCTAATGCTATAAGTATCTGCAAAATCATCCACAAAGGAAAGGCCTGGCCCCTTTGCTGCTACTTCCTGACACTTAAAAGAGGATTGAAAAGTGTCTCTCTGTTGTTTACATTAGAAATCTATGCTTGTCTACTCAATTTTTTTTCCTTCAAACATTTTAAAAGCAGCTAGAGAACTAGTTATGTGATATCAGCAGTACCCACAAAGTGAAACGGGAGATATTTAAGCCTTGATTTCATTTATAGCCACCCTTGCACTTCTTTTATCCTCAAATTGTGTGATTGCCAGTGTTTTGACAGAGCTAAAATGTTTCAAAGGATAGTCTGGATATACCATCCCCTGCCCCATCATATATTCTAATGAAGTTACATCTTACATTAGATGTGACCCTTAGCTGCTTAGAAGTTGGACAGTACTGTTACAGTAAAAAATACTTATACTTGTTCTTTCTGTGCTTGGCTTGTATTGATCTTCCAGTTCCCTTAACTCTTCATCCCCCCTACCACCCCCCCGAGCTCATCTAAGGGCTTGTGAGCCTTCAAACATTAAAACAACAGTGGCCTTGCCTTTCTTATGGAAGGGCTTATAAAACTAAAAGGATAGATGTTGGCTCAGTCATTAGGCACCAGGAAAAGATCAGAGCAAAGAGGAGGAACTGAAAACTGCTTTGAAATTTATTCTGTTTTCCTTCAAGGCAAGAATGTATAGGCAAAAGTCTATCTGTGTGTGGAGACTGATGGAGGACTGGAAGTTTAATATCCAAAATTACTGAGTGATAATAAACTCATTAAAGCAGACTAGCTTTTCTGGCCTTAGAGGCAGCCAGCACTACACTTACTCCCATTCTGACACATTTTTATTATTAAAAAGATTCACTTAGAATGGAAGAGCCTGAATGAATTAATCAGTATCATTGCTATTATAATGAATCATTAATAGTCCAATAAATGTTTTATTATGATGAATAATACATACAAAATGATGAGGTACTGAAAACAAAGTATTACTTTGAAATGTATGGAAGTCAATATATTTAATTAATAGTGACATTATAGAAGTTGGCAAGCTAAAAAAGTCCTACCTAATTTCTTTGTAGAAATCTTACCTTTCTGATGTCTTCTATGTATTTAGCATTTATTTTTTATAAACATGTATGTATTTAGTCATAACTATGCTATGTGTTTATATTGTATCCGAACAAACGCATTTATAAAAAGGAAAACAGATGCAACTTACTTAATCAAATGCTCATATGCTATAAACAGCAAGCCCAGATCTGCCCTCAGATGCGTCTCTATTTTAGGGAGAACTACCAACATGTATGAAAGTGTAAAATGGAAGCCGTTTTTTAGTGCTAACCATCATAGTAAATAATCTTTTAATTAAGGACATTCTATATTACACCATATCTTCTCGCATATCACATGCCCCAAAACAAGATGTGCTGTGTTGGAAAGGCAAAATGAAGAAAGAAAGGTTTTCCAGTCGTGGCTTAATGCTGACTTCAGGAGACCCTGACCCAGCCTGTAGTGGCTGTGTCTGAGAGATAGCACTATAGCGAACCCTGCCCTTTCCCTTCTGAAGGTTGACAGAGGGAGAAGCCTAGAAGCCACCTTGTAGTGATGTTGCAACATTTCTATTCCTCCAGGTTTCTACTTCAACAAAGTAAAATCAGTTTCCCTGCTTAAAATAATGCCCACCACCCTTCTATTTTAGAGACCTGATTTTTGGGAGAAAGACCTGTGCGGTATGTAAACAATATAGTAATAGCATCTTGCATACGCAAAATAAATACATGAATGTAATAGTTTAATAATAAATAAATCATAATTAATAATGTAATATTTAGCCTAGAATTGTACTATTTTGGAACATTAACTCAACTTAAAGCAACAATTATACCAAGGCAAAAACCCCAAAATCAAATCTTGCTCTTATCATTGATAGGATAAATATCCTCTGGTGTGGCCTTAAAGCCAGAGTAAACAAATGCATCTTTGCACTACACAACACCAAATTTGTGAACTGGCAAATAACAGAAAAGCACAGATGCCTGAAATGAGCTCCCTCTGCCAGATGGCAACCAGGGGAGCTCAAAAGAAAGTGCACTTCAGTAATCCAGCCTGCACATGACAAAAAAATGATTAAATGTTGCAAGAGATTAAAATGTGATGTTTGGGGATATTTGATTTGTCTATGCCCTTAGATAATTTGTTGACTAGATGTACAACGAGCAATTTTGTACCAACAAAAAAACCCAAAACTCATTAATGAAATTTAAAACACCACTGTATCAGACAGGTTGCTATACCTTAGAATTTGAAGTGGATTCCAGAAAACAGAGTCTGTTGCCAAATCCTTCTGCAGCAAGACACAGTTTCTGTTGTTCCTTGTGAACAGTTGCAGTGCACTGCAAAACCACTTCATCGTCCTACCAAACAACAAAGACAAAAATGGAACATGGTCAAGGTTTTGATCCAACAGGATTCTGGGAAGCATTTATAAAGTCATAGCTGAAATCATGCATAAATAGCAACAGAAGTTAAATGCCAGCATAGCTTTCATTCTCCGAAATGCAAATTAGGAAGATTCAACACCCGCTAATTACAATAATGTGCTTAGGTATATGCTTGTATTCATTTGTTGGTTGATTTTGTACACTGTTGAATCACGTGTCAGTGTTAATATATAAAACTGATCCAAAACAAAGATCCAGATGATTAGAGGCTCCAGTCTTCCCACAAATGTAATGAAAGAAAAGTTGCTACTGACTTTAAAAGAGTAGGTAGATCCACCAAAGGAATCTGCCTCCAAAGTGGATGGCTCCCTTTATCGGACTCAAGCCTCAGCAATGACATGGTATTGCAGTAATAATATCATGTTCTAGCAATATTGAAAGAACTATATTACAATCAAAATAATGTATATATAAACCTGAACACTTTGGTAAAACCAGATTTATGAAGCAAAATGAAAAGTGTCCTATAATAATTTAAATAGAGCTGATTATGAAAAGGTTAGGTTTATATCAGGCACATAAAATGTACCATAAGAAAAATATATGTTGTTGATGCCATCGGAAGCAAAAGCAGGTAAGAAACTACACAACAATGCTTTCAGAAGTTTAAAAAAACCTAAACAAACTAGATGCTTTACTTTAAACTCCACGCACTCCAGCACACGTTCAGAAGAGACAGCACTTTAGGACTGGGTGCTTTAGTGGGGCTTTTTTGCCACTTTTATCTAATAGCTGATTGAATCAGCTATTAAATAAAAATGCCCAAAAGCCCCACTGAAGCACCTTATCTATACAGACACTGTGGAGCCAGGTTGAACTAATGAGCTGTTTCCTCCAGTAAAGTGCAGTTTGGTTTTTTTAAATGTCTGCAAGCAGCCAAAGAAACCATAAAAAGAGTGCATCACAGCAGTTTTTAACTTCAAAAAAATGCTGTATATCTTATCTACATAGGGACACTAATTAAGTTAATCAAAATTCATAAGCGGTGTGAACTGAAAGGGGATTAC
Source organism: Alligator sinensis (assembly GCF_000455745.1). Taxonomy (NCBI): domain Eukaryota; kingdom Metazoa; phylum Chordata; order Crocodylia; family Alligatoridae; genus Alligator; species Alligator sinensis. The sequence continues at coordinate 2,811,043 of NW_005841854.1, read as the reverse complement.
ACAAACAACAACATTAAAACCCTTCATAGACTGTCTTATTCAGAATGCATTCAGTTGAACTTGATTTACTTTAGGTGAGCAGGTAAAAGATCTAGTTTACTTTAGTGCTAAAGCTAAGCTAAATTAAGTAAACTTTATTTTAGTTATTAAACTTAACTGCATTAAAGCCCTTTTACTTCAGAATAGAAGGGTGCCCTCAGATGTTTAATGCAATTTAATATACTACTTAAAAAAGTTAATTCATATTAGCATAGGAGTAAACTTTAACAGGAGTAGAGTGGGGGAAAAAGAATGTTCTTATCTGCGATACTGATACATTCTGCTCACTGCTCAATCTTCCATTCATTGACAACTATCATACACACATCGTGCAACCAAGAAAATCTAGCCCCTTGGCATTAGTCTTTATGAATTCGAGATCCAGTTACTAACGCATTTTATGTGACAGCATGACACTGACAGAATTCAAAAACTTCCTCCACTATCTCCAAAAAAAAAAAAATCCAACAGATCACAAAATAACTTCACACATAAAACAGCTCAGACGTCAAATATCTAAAAGTTAGGACCTTTCTTCTCTGTACTCTACAATCGATATTTGTGAAAATGGGCCCCTTTCAGTACTTCAGAGCTGCTTTTTCTGTAAAGGCAACAATATATTCCAGTAAAACCTTCGTTTTATAAAAGATTAAAATAAAATTTTATTTTTAAGGTTTATTTGAGTTGGTATCAGACCAGAACCTGAAGACTTCCATTTCTCCCCTGAAAGAAATGCTAATCACAATTGCCAAGATGCTGCTATCAGTGCCCTCCCACTCTCTGTAACAATCTATGATCCTACCAATGGATGTCACAGAGCATGACATTACTGTGGCCCAAAAGAGGATATGATGGGAGGTCTATGTTCTTTTCCCAAGTCCACCACTGACTTATGGGCTCTCTCTGGCAGTCTCCTCTAGCTTGCTTTGTACACTGATTTGAGATAATATGGGATGTGTTATGTGTATGGTCATTGTAAATATTTGGCAAGGGGAGCAAACCTCAAAAAAGGTTTCAGCCTCAAAAAAGATAAAAAACCAAACAGAACACATCATTTCTAGAGTCCTTTTGCTTCAGTTTTCTCATACCTTCATTACTGCCATATGACCCATACGTATGTTTGGTGGGGAATGGATGGAGTTAGTTACATGACATAGTAAACTTTTACTATGTCAGGGAAGTAAACTTTTCCCTGCACACACAAGCAATATATTTGTTTTACAAATTTTCTCTGATTTTGCAGCCTTATAACATACAACACATATCCTACCATATTAACTTAGTAGCTCAAAAGTAAAACATAATAAGGTCCAAATCTTAATTAATCAGTTTCTAATACCCATCATCACTTGCACTCTCTAGGTTGCCAGGAAATTTTTGCTAAAGCTGAACTGTCAATGATAAATATGTTTTGCAACAGTTTGTCTTCATTTTTACATAGATATTCATTAATTTTCATTTAGGAGATGCTACACCATCCCAGCACTGCTGAGCCTTTCATTTTAATCAGCAAGGATGATTTGATAAAACACACAAATGGTAAAAAAAAAAAAAAAAAAAGGCAGTGTCTTTGTCAGAATAAATCAAAGTCAGATTTAGTTAATTATACTACCCAGTTCAGAGCAACTTCTTGTTCTTCTGCACTCACTCCGTTAGAGAATTCAACGGACCTTGTAACACACATTCTAGGCAGCTCAGGGAGCTCTTAACCCCTGGATTTTCCACATGTTAAGACGTGTATACTACTTTTAAGCACCTGGTATGTGTTTTCAAGTTATGCCACTCCAGGGCAGGTTTCTCTCTGATCCATGTTACTCAGCTTGTGTTCCATGAATGTGTGGCCACTCTCCACAAACAAGCTGCCTGAGTTTCAGTCTTCCAGCATCCCAGGAAGCACTGCCCCCTCTTCCCACCATCCTGTTCTGTGTGGACAACTTTCCACCCCCTGAACTCTACTGTCCAGGGGGTGGCACTAGAACCAAACCAACTCTCCATCCCCCTCCCTGCCTCTGGTGTGACCTGCCCAGGCAGCTCACAGGCGTAAAAACCAGTCTGGGAGGGAAGGCTAGGGGGCCACACTGGGGTCCCTGTGAGCTGGGGTTTCCCTCCCAGGGCAGGGACAGTGTCCCCATGAGCTAAGGTTACTCAATCCCAGTTTATTAAAACATGAGGCTTTAATTTAGTTCTTCTTTTTTACTTTTTTTTTTTTTTTTAACTTCTTTTTACTTTATCCCTTTGTGGCTTCAGTGGCTTACTTCTTTCATTTCACCAACTAGCCCATTAAACTCCCCCTTCCAGCCTCATGTTCCTGTCCCCACCAACCCATCTCTTCAACCACCCCCACTTAGAGCTTGGATAGGAGCCTGCTCGCCAGCCTTCTAGTGGAAACTGAGAGCTGTAGCTCCTAGTCAGGGCCCTGCTCACCAGGCTTCTAGTGGCAAGTCACAGCTCTGCAGGTCAGAGACATTCAGAGAACGTTTTTAGCCCAAACATGCAACGGCTCCAAAAGTGAGCCAACAATAACACCGATCAACATTTGAGAAGCTTAAAGTGTAATGAGTAACAAAGCCTAACATTCTGCATTTGTTCATGTTTAAAGGAATCATACAAATCTGCACCTCCCCTGCAATGTAGACCTGGATTAAGGAAAGTAATTGTATTGTATTTCTACAGACTTTTAAACATTATCTAAGTATGGCAACAATGCCTATCTGCAGATTACGAACTGCTCTCTGATTAATATGTTCCTATGCCAATAATGCTAAAATACACCCACCCCTCCTTTATGGTGGTACTTATGAAGTCACCTGCAAAAAGGCCTTTACCTTACAATTTGCTCTCATGTAAGGAAAGCTTCTGTATGCTTTATCCTTACTATTCAATGGGCGCACACATTTTTTTTTTTATATTCTTAAATCTTTAATTAGGAAATTTCCCGAGCTCATTCTTTACCCTCTATTACTTTCTGAGCACTTTTACAACCTATCTGTTATGTATATGAAATTTTGTGTCATCAGCATTTTATCTGTCAGTCACCTGTCAGATTAAAACTGGTAAAAGCACCTTATGTCTCAGATGACTATAATTGTATCCTTCAAAAGTTAAGCAATCATGTCTTATTAGATATTCCTTCTCCTAATCACATCTATGTTACCCTCCTGATTTGCCACTTCAAAGTCCTCTGGTGCAGGCTGTAATAGCTGACAAGAACACTTGAATGAATAACTATAAGAATTCCAGCATCCCAAATGTTTTCTGGCCAATGGTCCAGAGTCATCAAATACCATCTTTCTCCATTAGCCCTCTATCCTCTAGGAAAGAAACTGCCCCCAGGTTAAAATTCTTCTCTCCTGTCAGAATCTCATAATCGAGATCAGCTAAGCAGAGCTGAGGCAAGAATTGTGTCCTTCATTTGAACTCCTGGACTTTGCTTCACTTGTTTTAGATTGAGAACTAGGCTGATCGCTGCTGCTTTTCCATAACAAGTGTTGCTTAGCAATGCCCTTCAAAAGTAAAAAGGTCAAGATTAAGTGTTTTTTAACAAATATAAATGTTTACTTTTTTATAAGAACAAGATAAAAAGAAAGCTGCAAATATCTATGATTCAGTGAAGCCAAATACAAATAGACATTTATTTAAAAATTGAAAATTGTCCCTTACTGGAATCTTAATCAGTTTTGAAACAGTTAGGGCCAAACTCCTCAACAAAGTACACATGGGGAAAATGTTCATAGATGTTAAATATCTATCTAGGTTTTTTTGGTCACAGCTATTATACTAGCTTAATATTGTGTGTGTGCAGAAAACAGCAGCGTGCATATATCACATTTCACAAAATAAGCATTAACATACCTTTCATAGGACTACAATCTCATGAGAAAATAGAATCCACTTCTATAACAAATGACTGAAATACCTATTCTGTTTTTCCAGAGATGACATCCAAACCTCCAGCAAGTTGAAAGGCAGTTTAAAAACACCAGGAAAGGCCTTGAAGAAGACATGAGAGAAGCAGCAGACACACCCAACCTCAGATAATATTCTTATGGACATTTTTTTCTCTTATTCTTGTTTTACTTGTACAACCACCATTTTGTACACAGCTGCCACCCTAGAAAAGTCTACCCATTTCCTGCAGAGATGGAAACCTAGAAAAAATACTATTTTTATTACAGTGCTTGACCACAGCTAAGCCATAGGCTTTGCGATTGTTGCCACATCAAAGACTATTGCTTTCTTATGTCTTTTTCCTTATTTTTGGTATAGGGGAAAGAGGATGCCAAGGGAATGAGTGCAAGTAAGGTGGTTACATCCTTCGTAGCAAGCTGAAGTACAGCTCATTATCAGATCTGAAGGGCAAGCACTAAGGTAAGGCCTGGTTTCAAACATAATTTTACATACCCCAAGCACAGGTAAATCATATTGGAGAAGCTGCCCATTTATTTAACAGATTTACATGGTTGTCCCTTATCACTGTAACGTGAGAGCATACCAACCATTAATCTGATGAAGCAGTCTGACAAAGTAGGTTTGCTGCCAACAACCGCTAATAGCTCTCTGAACTAGTTAGTCTCTAAAATACCATCTTGTCATACCTTCTGCCTGGGTGATTAGAGACTAACATGTCTTAGCACCTCTACCAATGGTTCATATATTCACTCGCACAACACTTCTGAGGAGGACAGAAGTTTTGTTACTTCTATTTTACATATATGGGGAAAACTGAGGCAAAACAGGATAAATTAGTTATGGCCGCAGGCTTCTCTGTGAACTACAGGAATTAAACTGAGGTGTCCAGTATGCCACAACTTAACCATATAACAACCCTCTTCCCAAAACTTATTAATGAAGTTGCATGCCCCGTAAAAAGCAATATGGGATCAATCTATATTGGTGTCATATTATCTTAGTCTAATGAGCATGGTTCAATTGTGAGTAATTTATTAAGCTAGACTAGACCTTGAATGTTTGCCAAGTTTCAATCAATACATAAAATGATAATGTCTCTTCCCACCAAAGATGTTCTACTTTGTAATACTCTGATTAACAGCACTCTTTGGTCTTCCAGTAACTTCTTGAATTCTAGAATAATTTCTGATTTTACAGTGCCTTAATTAAAATAAACATGTGCTTCTCGATATGCATTGCTTTGAAAAAAACCCACTATGATGTTGTATTTACCACAAAGTCATTTTATTTGTTTTTAAACTCTCAAACCCAATAAAGTAATTTTCTGTAGTGCAAATAGCAACAGGTAATAGGATCTTAATGTGAAATTTCTCTCTTCATTACAGCCTACTTAATTATTTCCATCAAATATTTATAGTTGGCAGAACTACTAAGATAACTGAACGATTCAGGAGAGAAAAGACAGTCACTGCTAGAAAGTAGTCTAAAAACAAAATATTGCTGGTTACTTATCAGATGACATGGCTAACTATATAACCACAGCCACACACTGGAAGGCCAGATTGATGAGAGGGGAGCATGGGATTGCTGTAAATAACAGAGTATTAAAGCATCCAGTCAGCACTGGCCTTTAATAAGTCTTTCCTTCATCTGCAGTCCTCAGAAAGATTTAACTGTGTGCGCCAATGTAATCTCTCCCGATTACATCAAATGTGTACAATTAATTCAAGTAAAGTGTGGCTGATCACTCGCATATAGATGTTGGCATGTGATCCTTTATCATCAGGGCATTGACTAGCTATCTTCTTCCATGAGCAGCATTTCTATTATTGTTCAGTTTTAAGTCACAGCTGAGCATGAATGATTTCTTTAAAATAATCATAGTATCTGTCTTTGGCCCTTTAAGGCCCTGAACATTGACTCTCTATGCGAGTAGTCAGACTTGACTAATCCTTACCCTCTGCAGTATGTCACTTCTATTAAAAGGATTACAGCTGGCTGACTGAATTCCCACAGGTCATTGCTCAATGGGCTCACTCGGTAGACATACAAATTCCAACCCCACTATTTCTTTCAGGCATGGATGGAGCTGTGGTGTGGAGACCAGCACAACTGCACTGTGCACATTGCTACGTATTGAATTTTGAACATTCGATACATTCTTTTTGCATTACACTTTCCCCTTTTCTTTCTCACCATTTAGAAGTTCTGCCATTCCTCTCATAGCTCCTAGATATGACAAAGGTTACTAGACACATGACAGATACTTATCAGCTGTGTTGATCTGTACTTATACAAACACATTGTCAGTCACTGATCCATCTAGGTATGTTGCATACTTCATAATAAATAACAACATGCCCTACATATTGCCTTTCACCCATATATTTGCATGCATTACATATATCAAATAATTAAGTCTCATGACAACCCAATGAGGTAGGGAAGGAACATTTAGTGAACACTTCTCTGATAGCTAAAATGCCCACACTGAAGAGGAACACAGTAACCCAGTGCAGGACAAGAAATGAGGGTTATCATATGCAATGGAGAGCACAAGTGGTAATGCATAGATCCACATCAAATCCATAGCACAATGTCCCTTGTGGGCAACCTGAGGCAGTAGGTCAGCAGGGAGTCAGGAAGAACAGCAATGCTGATCAACTCGGTAGCAATATTTCCCCCCACATTCTGGTGCTTATTGGATTTCCACCATCCCAGTGCAGCTGGACTTACCATGTGAGAGACCAAAGGATCACAATACTAAGTAATATTTATGCAGAACAGCTAAAGTTGCTACTTAAGAAAACTTTCTCAATAAGCAAGCTCAAGCAAGCTCCAGATGCCATCACCAACAGGTGGATGTAAATTAGTTAAAATAGCACTCAAAAAGGTGTTTTTATTCATGATAATTGCTGCTAAACCAGAAGGATAGCTCAATTGAGATCCCACAGACTTCTGTCCTGGACCTGATTCTTATAGTATTTTAATTAAGGATTTGAAGGACTGAACACAGAGTTCACTTTTAAACTGTATAGATGATGCCAACCTCAGAGGGGCACAAGTATTTTGAAGGTCAAAATCAAAACTCAAAATCAGCTTGACACATTGGAGAGAGGGCCTGAAATCAAGTGTAAAGCACTGTACTTGAGAGGGAAATCATATGCATAAGATCAAAATGAGAAATATCTAGCTAGGCAACAATATAGCAGAGTATATCCGGGAGTAACAGTGGATCTCAAATTGCAAATTTGCAATTTAATCACAAACTGAGGGAACAGTATGATGCAAACTAAGTTTCTTATGTTGGAATGTATTAACTGGATATTGTTAGAGCTTATTCAGCACTGGTGAGATCTCAGCTGTGATACCTTTTGAAATAACCACTTTTGAACACTACAGGCACTGACAGATTGGGGGGGGGAGGGGGGGGGGGGGGCACTTTACTGGTAGTAGCAGTGTGTTACTTTGACCTGGCTCTGCAGCATTTGTATAGATCAGGTGCTTCAGCAGGGCTTTTTGGCACTTTTATCTAAAATGGATTCAATCAGCTATTAAATAAAAGTACCAAAAAAGCCCCACTAAAGCACCTGACCTATACAGATGATGGGAAAGCCAGGTCCAACTAATGCAATTCCTCTTCTGGGCATGTGCTGGGCTCAGCGGTGGAGAGTGCAGAGTTTAAAGTAAAGCACTGTTTTTATTTTTTTCCCTACGTCTGCAAGCAGCCTATTAGGGCTGTTTGAAATGGTGCCGTTTCATTTCAACGTCCGTTTCACTGTTTCGAAGGGACAGTGTTTCATTTCATCATTTTGTTTCGTTTCAAGGCACTGCTCCATTTCGTTTCATCAAAACTGTTCCGCTGTTTCAACGTTTCAACGTTTTGCCCGTAGGCTATAATGGGGAATCATGAAAATGCCTAAAACTTTGTCATTTATTGCCTGATTCAGATGAAAATTGCAGGGATAGTAGCCCCTTCTGAGGGCGTGAAGTTTGCCAAGTTTCAAGGAGATAGATGCAGAGGTTTCTGGGAAACTGCACCTTAAACTGTTCAAAGCAAAACAAGCAGCGGCAGCCTCCTGTCATCTGGCATGCAGATCCAGCACCCCCAGGAGGATTCGGGCAGTGCTGGGAGGGTAGGATGAGCTCCATGGGGCTGGCGGAGCTGGTCAGAGTGCAGCACCGGTGGCAGGAAGCAGGGGAGAGCCAGGGCTGCACTCAACCTTCTGCCACCAGGCTGAACTCCATGGGGATGGTGGAGCCACTTGGAGCACAGCACTTGCTCTCCCCTGCCTTCCGCCACCGGGCTGCTTTGAAACTTGAAATGTTTCAAAATGCCCTCATTTCATTTTCAAGCTGTTTTGAAGCTTTTTGTTTTGTTTTGATTTTGCTGTTTTGAGCTCAAAATGCATCGAAACAGCTTTGAAACAAAACACTTGGCAAAATTTTGCATAGCCCTACAGCCTGCAGGTTATAACAAAATTTAGACAACTTTGGAAAAGTCCAGAGGAGAGTAACAAGAATGATGAGACGTTTAGAAAGCATGGCACCCCCAGCATCCCAGCATGCTCTCTGGGCTGGGCAGGGCTCTCTGGTCCACAGCAGGGATGGCCCCTCCCCTCTGCTCCTTGCTAGAGCTCCAGACACTGTGGGCTGCTTCCCCCTCCCATTCACCACTCCCTGCTAAGCAGGAATTCCCCCCTCCTTCTGCCTTGCTGAGGAGGTGTCTGTGTATTAGCTAGTAGACCACATGCTGGCTACGGTCATGCTGAATCAACAGGCAGAATGAACAAGTAGCTGGTAATGTCCCTCTGTTGTTTTCTTAATTGGGAGATAAACACTTACCAATTCCCTGCTGGGAAAATTATAGCGTCCTGCAGGATCCTGGCCACATCCCCCTCAGCTCCATGCTGTGGAAGGAAGGGAGGGCTGCTCTAGCACCCCCCAGCTTCTAGCCTGAGCCACTGCAGGAATATGTCTGCATTTCTGGGATGTCTGTCCAGTTACAAAACTGATTTAGCCTAGTCAGGTTTTACTAACCTGCAAAGATTGAATGAATTCAGGCTCAGGCTTTTTGAATGTCTGTCCCTAGCCATAAATAATTGGGTGTCTTTGGTCTGAGAAAACAGAAGGCAGATAAGAATATATTAAGTTTCTCAGTACACAAAAAGGTTGTTATAAAACAGGGGTGCTCAATCCCCAGCTCGCTGAGCCATAGCATCTGGCCCACAGGGCTCTCCACAGGAGGGGAGGGAAGCAGTGGCAATTAACACTGCCACCACCTTTCCCCACACCAAATTTCAAAAACTCACATGGCCAGATTGGCCAAGGATGTTGCTATGGGGATGTATCAGGGCCCAGCTGCTGTTATGTGATCAGACTGGGGCCCAGCCAGGCAATTGCCATGCTGCCAAATCAGGCTCTGGCTGCATGCGTCCCACATACCAGATTGGGCTCCCACTGCACAACAGGATCCGGCCCTAGCCATGCCTGCTCCACATGCCAGATTGGGCCCACTGGCCAGAATACACACACACACACACCTTTATTTTTCTGGGGGTCTGGCACCATCCCCCTCCTTCTACCACATGCTGGGATAGGCTCTGAGCACCCGGCAAAAATATATAATTTTTTTTATATAGTGTGGATATTAGGAAAATCGTTAACCACCAGGGAAGTAAAACATGAATAGGCTATGTAGGGAAGCTGTGGAATCTCGCTCCTTGGAGTTTTTATTAAGAAACAGAAGGCAGGGGATATTTGTACCTTTTAGACTAACTATATCAAAGATGTATTAACATGAATTTTCATGAGCCCGAGCTCACTTCATGAGATACTGATGAAATGAGCTTGTGCTATAGATCTCTGATTTAGTTAGCCTACAAGATGCAAATCTACCCTGCCTCCTGCCTGACTTAAACATTTGCTAGCTATGGACCACATATACTTGATACCACCTCAGTGCAAGGAGTTGAGCTAAACCATCTCCTGACATCCCTTCCCATCCCATAATTCTTTGTTAAACAATAATTTATGGGCCAAATTCTCCTCTCAGCTGCATCCATAATAAATCTGAAACAACTTGCAGGATAAACTAATCCAGCACAACTCCGGATATGGACAAACATACATTTTATCCATATTAAAAGGGGAGGGGGAGCTGTTGCTCAGGAGCACACAGCAACTGTTATGATCGAATTGGGGGGCTGGACTAGATAAGGGGGCTGGACTCAATGATTTTCCGAGGTCCCTTCCAGCCCTAATGTCTATGAAATCTATGAATTATGTCTTCATGATTCTTTAGTGATACAAGTGAATTAAATCACCCTAGCTTTGCCCCTGCATGAAGCAGGGTTAAGCTGGAGCAGCTCTGCTTCACTTGCTTCTCTACAGAATCATGTATTGTAGCAGCTTGTATCCGTCTCTGCCCTCAGGAAAGAACTGGGCTTTTTGTTGTCTTTCAATTTGACTCTCTGCATTACAGAAAATGAGGATATTAAAAATATTTTTGTATTGCAGTGCAATGGAGGTGTGCTGTATCTTCTCACATGATGCTGCAATGTATTCTGATATGGTTTCCATTTTCCTTTACTGATAAATCAGTGCACAAAGCCAAAAATCAGTGCAGTGTTTGCTAAGGATAACACAGCAAATTCCTATTATTTGTCTACCCATTTCTTCTGATGTTATGCAAATAAGCAGACAATACTAGTAAGTAAAGTGGGAAGAAATAAAAAGTAATGAAAAAAACAGACCAGAAACAGGTAACAAGTGGCATTGTATTTCAAGTGGCTCCACACATTGTTTTACGTCAGCTCTTAAGAATCATTGGCAAATAAATCCAGTTACAGCAACTACTGTTCAATCACATCTTACACTCCAATGTATCCTTACACTTCACTGCCTGTGCGAGAATAAGGAAAAGAAAATCGCACACAACCAATTAATGCCACAGAAGAAACAATTTAATATGGCCAATACCAGCAATTTATGAAGGAAACATGCTACGTATTACTCAAAAAGTGCTTATTTATTAAAATAGTGGTGCTCAAATCCTGGCCCATGGGCCAAATTCAGCCTGCAGCACTGTACCATCCAGCTTGCAGGGCTCCCCACTGATCTGGAAATTTGGGACAGAAAAGCGCTGGCATCTCTTCCCTGCCTAATTCCAGATCCATGGGAACCCTGGGCTGTGTGTGCTGCATGAGGCCCCCAATCCCAAAGCTCAGGACTGGAGGGGGTAGTGCCAGGCCCTTGGACCTAATCCTGGTGCACAGGGATGGGAAGGGGTGGTGCCAGGCCTTGGAGCACAATCCCAGTGCATGGAGGCAGGAGGGAGTAGTGTCAGGCATCTAGGGCCTAATCCTGGTGCACTGGAGGTGGGAGGAGGTAGTGCTGGGTGCCCAGAGCCCAATCCTGGCATGTGGCAGTGGGAGGCAGTGGTGCCAGGCCCCCAGCAAATGTTAATTGATTAGATTGGAAATTCAAAAGATGACATAGTTCAAATGCACTACAGTATTACATTCATACCAAGCCAAACAAATATTAAATTATTATATATATCAAAACATAAGTAACCAAAATATGAATATCTTCTATGCAAAGAAAGAGAATCTACTGTAATATCTTTTCTTATTGTGGATGCAATTAATTGGAGTTTGACATTGATATTAACAATACTAGGATTTCACTTTTAAAATCTAATTTAGGTGATTTGGGAATGTCCACCACCATGGTATTTATACAAAAATGCTTTATCATACACTAGACAGACTGACAGACTCTTAATACCTATAATTTATTTTAAAAGGTTTGCAATCCATTCAAATTAGAACTTTTTCCCACAAAGGAACACAGTAGTAAACAAAGAAATGTATTAAGAATTAGATCTTTGTTTCAGTCTGGCTTCTACTGTAGCTCTTGACAAAACAGTTGAATTTCGTACTTGCTAATTATGACAGAAGTGTGATCTCTCAGCTAACTGGCATTCAATCGGCCACTAACTGCAATATTTTTATATAGTGCTCAGTAGGAAATTTCCTAGAACATTTATTTATAAAAAAACTGTCAGAACCATCATGTTGTGCATAAGTATTAGCATATGCTTCTACATGGTGTAATAAGCCTGTGAGTGAAGATGGAGGAAAGGCAGCAATGCCTTTAAGGCTAGGGACAGACATTACACACAAACCAGTTTAAGTGATCAGAAACTGGTTTAAACCTGTAACAGAACAGATGTTCAGTGCACATTAACCGGTTTGAAAATGGCTGAACAATGAGGCACAGAAGGCAAGGCAAGAGAGGTTGTTAGGGTACCAGAGAAGGAAGTTACCAAGGCAAGCCACCAGGGCATGAAATCATGGCCAAGGAGACTGTAGGCCTGCTACAGTGGTGCTGTTACTGGTTTCCCCTCCTCTTCTATTCCACCTCTCTGTTAGAGTCATTTTCTATACCTTGTCTTAGACTACATGAGATACAACATGAGAATGCTGTTTTTCAAGGGAAAAAAAGTTTAAATTTCTGTTTTCTTGTTTGAAACCATCTTTAATTCACTTTGTTCAGATTTGCTGTGGAGCAAATTGTTTATTATTTATTATTTATTATTTCCCCAGCTGTAAAATGGAAATGATAATAAATACCTTCAAATAGCTCTTTAAAAACTGACAAATAGATGTACCTAGTTTTTTTACAACTAAATTATATTAAAAATCAGTTTTTATTACAAATTGGGTGGCCATATAGATTTACACAAAATTGATTTCTGTAGCTAGCATCCATCAACAGAACATTTAAGGAAAGACTCATCTCTGTAAGACAATTTGCTGTGGACAAAACTGCTTGATTCAGACGTACCATGCTCTCAAGTTAAAGCAACTGAATGCTAATCTAAGTGCTAATATATCTGTGTTGCCAATTATGTACCACAACTTTCCATACTAAAAAAGTCAGTTTTCTTAAAACCCATATCCCTAATTAAGAAAAAGTTTGATATTAATATAGGTAAAATGTGGAGAAAGAACAAAGCTAAATGTTTTGAGCTTATTATTAGCACAAGCAGTAATAAAGTGAATATGGGAGATGTACAAAATATTTAGATGCCGTCCTGAGATGCTTCCAACCATAATTTTACATGATTCTATGATATGCTTTTAAAAAAAATTCTTTTTTCTAGAAAATGAACATCCACATGGCTTCTTACACCAAAGTAATTACTTCACAAAAATTATTCCAGAGTACCTATTTTGGCAACATTTCTAGCTATAGACAAACTCTAAGTAACACCTTAAGATGGTAAGATGGCTGAAAAACACTGATGAAACAACATTATTTTTTCTCTACTCACCTTTTCATTACAGCTGGAAATAGCAACCAAAAACACCCTTTAAAACAGAATCTTCTCTCACCCCCTCCCTTCCACTCCATGCTCAGTGCCATGTTCCACATCTCCCTCCATTCCCACCCCCCGCCCACCCGCTGCTGCCACTATCCCCAGATAATCTGGAAATAGGAGAAGGGGAGAGGACACAGAGTCACTTCTTCCCCACTCCAGCTGGTCTGCATGTAGAGTCAGGCTCAGCTAGAGATAGAAGCAACAGCAGGTGTGTTCACTTACACTGCAGCTGCTCCTGGCCTAGCAGGAACACAGGGAAGACCAAGCAAGGAGGAGGGATCCACCTGCTGCCACTGTCCCTGGCTGAGCCCTGGTCTGCATGGAGCCTGGCTGCCATGTGGAAGGAGAAAGATGCTCTCAAAGAAGAGAGGGAGGCAGAATGCAATAATGGAGTGCCCTGGACCTTCAATCCACTCCCCACAAGCCGCTGCCCCCAGGACAGCCAGAGACAATGGCAGTGATGGGCAGGGAGGGAAGGGAGGTGTCACTGAGCATAGAAAGGAAGGGATAGGGGAATTTCAACTTGCTTCAGGGACTTTTTTTTAAAAGTCTCCTGCTGCCATTCCTACAGTGTGGTTGACTGAAAGGGTGGTACGTTCACACTTCCCCCTATCTGGATCCGCCGCTAGAAATACCAACATATTGAAGGGGAAAAACACATCTAAAGAGTGTGACAGAGTGGAATATGTCTGTATCAAATTATACATTTTGTTTAATTGTATAATTAAGGGGGGGAAGGGGAGGGATATGTGGGAGGGAGAGATTGGGGCTGGGACAAGCTGCCCAGCCGGGGCAGAGGGTGGTGCATTACTCAGGGAGGCGGGGTGTAGGATGTGGAGGCTTTACTCTGCTGCCACTTGCCCAGTCAGGGCAGGTGGGGGCGGGATGTGGGTGCAGCTCACTCCAGTGGGCAAGTGGCGGCAGAGCATAGCCCCTGCTCCTAATGCTGCTGCGCCCGCATTCCATGCCCTTCCCCCCCCCCACCGGCTGGCAA
>NW_005841854.1:2788516-2796555 GCF_000455745.1 Alligator sinensis | reverse complement strand
GAGCACCCCCAGCTCCCCCCCAACCAGGACAGAGGCAGGGACAGCTGGAGGAGCTGCAGGAGAAGCAGTTCATGGTCTCCAGGCACTTTAAAAAAGAGGAAAAAAAAAGGCCCTGCACTCACCGGCAGCTGTCACAATGCACGAGTGCAGCACAGCTTGCCAGGGCTGGGGCAGCTCCAGCAGTCACCTGGAGCCCAGCACCACCCAGCCCCAGTGGCCCCAGCTCCCAGACAGCATGCAGCACCCTGCTGAGCCGCACTGCACCTGTGCCATGAGGCAGCTGCCACGCAGGTGCCAGGTGGGGGGGGGCAATCACCATTGCCCGGTGCTGTGGTGGGGTGGGGGAGAGTCTGTCACAAGGCCTCAGAGGCCTCGATCCCTGCTGCTGTGCCCAGTGAGTGCGTTTTTTTGTTTTGTTTTTTAAAGGACCAGGAGGCTGGGGCTGGGTGGGGAATGGGACCAGGCAGGACAGCCATGAGGGATTCTCCCATAGCTTCCCCCCACTCAGGGAAAGGCAGGCACAGCTGGAGAAGCCATGGAAGAACCTGCAGCCTCCCAGCTGTACCTACCTCTCCCCAACTGATCCAAATCTCCGAATCAGCTCTGCATCAGCACCGAATCTCCAATTCTGATTCAGCCAAATCGAATGGGGACAGTGATTTGAATCATTGAATTGAATCACTGTCCTCTGAATCAGCTGAATTCATATCAAATATTTCCCTATTCCCACAGGCCTAACTATCACCACCGGCTATCAAAACTGTCACCTGGGGCCATCAACTTTGATTGCCTCTCACCTAATGGCCCATCCCCATGCAACAATCAACTTTATATACAACCTCTGGCAAGGGAGGCCAAGAATGAATAGACAATCTGGAGTTTTTCCAATAGAGCACATGGCACAGAGGCCTGAGTTAAGTGGAATGCCAAAGAGCTAATTATTGCCACATTATATGTGCAGAAGAGAGAAGGGAGGACATATATACCCAACTTCAGATTCGCAGGATATGTGCACTCAGAAGAGAGGTAGATGAGCTAGATTCTATTTTACCTACTGAGCATCTAAGTGACTTTAGGCACCCAAGTGTTCTACTCCACTCAAGTCCTTGAAAATTGATTAATGCAAGGGTATCAAACTCACTCCTCAGACTGAATCCAGACCTCAGGGTCCTCCTGGTCCAAATCCAGACATGGCCATGGTAGTGAAAAGAGAAAAAGGGTAGGTGGCAGCAGCAGTGGCCATGATGTTTCATACAACTGTTACCCCTTACCACCAACAAGCATCAGAAACAGGGCTCCATGTCCCAGATTTCAGCAGCAGGCCCCACTTATCCTTGCTCTACCCCAAAATTCCCAGCCCCACTGGGCACATGACATGTCTCCACAGAAGATATCAGGATGCATAGGTCGTAAGTTTGGTACCCCTGCATTACTGCATCTATGCTTTTAATAACCACCAACTGATCCTTAAGACTGAGCCACAAAAAAACAACATGGTGGCCTTAAGTAGGAAGGAATAGAATTGCACTTAGGTGCCAAAATCCCCTGGGATGCCTAATAGGTGGAATAGGACCTGGCCCGAGTAATCTCAGGACTCAAAGAACTGTTAGCTCTTCAGTGCCTTAAAGGTAAATTCACTGTGATTCCTTTGCCACTCCTCCTCCTCTTCCTTCTCCAGCTAGATTGTTCCTGAGGGTGTTAATGGAGTTAAACCCAGAGTTCTCACAGGTAAGGCAAAAGTCTGAGGAAACACAGAAGTGAGAGGAGGGGAAATGAGCAGTCTCAGGGTGCAGACACACAACAACGTTACTATACAGTATTTTAATTTTACTCTGCAGTAAATTTACTCTCAAGTGAGGGCCAGACATGCAATCTGCTCTCCCAAGCAAGCTGCCCAAAATAGGCATTATTATTAAGTGGCATGAGGGTGAGTTGCATTTAACAAAAAGCTACCCTAAAGTGAAACAGACAGTCATAGCGGGCACACAACAGACACCAATGTAACTTTCTCTGATGTAAATGTACTTCCATCTCCCTCCAAAGTGAATTTATACAAGCGATTATGCTGTGCGTGGCATTTCAGCTCCACTTTTTCAGGAGTAAACTGAAAGTTGTCTAAGTAAACATGATGTGTACCCATTCACTTACAACCCAGTTTTAGGAATGAGAGTACAGCAGTTCCCCATGTCCAAGAGAGAGGGTCTGAGTTCAAGAATGTGCTTTAGTATCCCAGAGTCAGAAAGAGTAACTAGATTCTATCAAAGCCCATCTGGCATGGGAGCATGTGGGATGCAATGCCTAGGCTGAACTGCAACAGACTGAGGACTGTATACTGGGGCATTGGATATCTTGTAACAGCTGGTATGCAGCTAATAGAAGAAAATTCTCCAAGTGTCTTTTCTTGTAAGAAGCCAAAAAAAGCTTAATCTCCCTCATTACCTATTATTGCTCAACTTCTTTTAACCTGTGTCCACATTGTAACCTGGTGGCCCATTCACAATCCAATTATACAGGGAAAACTCAAACACAAAACAAATAATCAATGTGGAATTATAAGAACCAATGTCAACTTTTAAATAGCACAAACACAAATAATTCAAGAGATCCTGAGTTAAACATATTATCCACAGAAATACTACTAAATATTATTAGTATTTATAAATGTTACTAAATATTTTAGTATTATTAGGGTGGGAGAATCTGAAAAAAGTCTTAAGAGGCCTTTAAATCAAATAACAATCCTAACATTTCTTACAAAAGGTATCGCTTCTCAAGAGAAATTGCCCAAAATGAAAGACAGAGGACAATTAAAAAGTAAAATAAACTTTACTAATCTTCTTCCGTGCAAGACAAAATATTTCCAATTTGGCTACATGGATCCAAGAGCATGGCACAGAACACACCTTAGCCCACACTAATCTTTCTCCCCTGAAGTCTCATCCCTCCACCTGTATATCTAGGCTTTCTCCTTCACTAGCTCAAGTTTCAGAATCTCTTTTTTCCCTGTGTTTCTTTTTCCAAAGTTTGATAATTTTTTTTCTGCTGCTGAGCATCACCCATTATGCATAAGCATCCAGCTCTCTTTTCATTATTGCATTATGCCTCCCTCTTTTTGACAGCATCTTTCTCCTTCATACAATGCATCTCCTCTCCTCCACTCTATCTTTCTCTGGTAGTGTAGCTTGGGAGCAGGATGTAAAATGGATTGGGGGGAGGGGAGGGAGGATTGGGGAGAGGGGAGGGAAAAGTGGGAGTCAAGCAATACACCAGCTTCAGGTGCCAACTTAGTGGGGGCACCACAATGGCACCCCAGCCAAAAGAATCCACACTCTGGCAACAGCAGCAAACTACCCCATGTCACTACTGTTGCGATAACAGTCAGATGCATGCACAACGATGCTGCTGCTGCAACAGCAAAAACCAGGACAGGAAAATCCCACCAAAGCAGCAGTAGGCAAGGATTTTTATTTTTTTACTCCCTAGACCAGGTAAGACTCCTGTGCTCACTCCCCAACCCCACTCTAAGCACCCCTCCAACTCTCAGCAATACCTCCCCTCCTTTTTCCCCCCCTGTTGCTCTCTGGCAGAGTTTGCAAACCATGCTACTAACACTTCTGCCATTTTCCACTATCTTTGCCTCTTCCTGTACTCAATGACTACCAAAGAGAGTCAATTAAAGAACTACCTAAAGTTCCTGGCTGCAAGTCTGCTTTAAAAGAGAGTTTCTTCAGTAGAATCTGATTCAAGTGATTCTCATAAGTAGAATGAAAATCTTCCAACATAAGATATAATATGTGCAAAGCTCTAGTTATTACCAATATTAGTCCTGAGACTAGTCTTAGTCTGTACCCTTTTAAGTGAAAGAGAACAGACTTTTAAATTGGATTGGTGGAGTCAGCAGCAAAGGAAGAAGAGTAAACCTTTGAAATTATCCATATGAAATTCCCTGAAAATCCTTAAAATTACATGGTTGGCAGCTTAGTATAGTTATGTTTGAAAAGCAAGTACCATAAAAACTTCACATCATTACTAAGAACTATGATAATATGTATTATGAATCATCAGTGGCTATCCCATTTCAAATTTTTAATCAAAATAACTCAAGATAAAATTAATATACTTCTTTCTTAATTCCTATATAAAAATCAACCTGGAAAAGTAAGATAAGGAAAACAATAATAGTACTCTACACATCATAATGTGTCAGAGGATTTATTTTTACTTTCTTTTCTTAAATTTTCTACAAAATGTAAATGTTTTCCCATGAATTTTCTTCCATATCTCCAACTACATTCCATTATTAGCTCGAAGTGCTTTGCTTGAACTATGCAAGAGACCCATAATACTGTAGCTTCTACTAGTACAGCAGCTTTTTCCAAAAAAGTTGATGATGGCTAAAATAGACTGTTTCTGCAATAAACAGACTGAGGGCCCCGGCACATATTGCATTTAGGATGTGCTTAAGGTGTAATTGTGCCATGGTAATGCAACCACACCTCAGTGCCAATTATTGGGGTGATAATATAGCAAACACACAAAAAAAATCTGTATTCACATTTGTATCACACCTTAAATTGAACATGTGGCAACCCATGACAGATTCTGATGCTCAACTGGATGGCAACTGTGCTTTTTAAAATGCCCTGGGCACTCAGACACAGACAGCAGGCAGCGGTTCCCCAGTTTCTTGGTCCCAGGACCTGGGGAGCTCTGAAAAGCAGGCTGAGGCAGCTTCCCCAGGCTTCCCCATCAAGGACTTTAAACCCTGTGCCTGGAGCTCTGGCCAGGCTGCCAGAGTGTAGAAAATAAGAGGCTTCTGGCAGGGTTATAGTTGTCACGACCCAGTGATTTTTTGTGCCTCGGCACTATGGAATTTCCTGGCCACATGAGAGCTCTTTTGCACAGCAGAGTGTTCTGCTGCAATTAAGAGCCCGCGTGCAGGAGAGTTCCCACCAATTTGCAGTTTCCTTTGCAGGATGCATTTCTTCTTTGCAGCACAGAGATGCACGATGCAAAGAGTTCCCGCTATTCGGATGCAAATTTGTGCCCCGTTATTGGCCAGTGCTAAATTATTCACACGTGGCGGCTAGTAATTGGCTCACTGGCCGTTTAAAATTCCACGCGACTTCCGCCCAAGTTGAAGAGCTTTGAGCACTCTGCAGAGTGTCTCTGAAGTTATCTGACTTGCGGCTGCCGATCGATAGACTGATCACCTATCGATCTTTCTTCCCGTCACCGAGCGCAACCCCGACATACCCCTTTCCCCGCCGGCTTCGAATTGCGGACGGATTAACTGGCTTGGGCCCCACCAGCTGGAACAACTCGTGTGGTTGTTCCGACGACCGGACCACCTGCGTCGTGATTGCAAGCAGCATGAGTAAAGTTTTTTACAACCAATGAGTTGTGTCTGCCTCTCCATTCACCAGCCCGCCCTGACGTACGAGCGTAACTCGAGTCGGCCCTGGCCGTCCGAGACAATAGTCTCCAGCAAGGCAAGCCCTTTGGCTCCCTCCATGCTGGGAGCCTTTGATCTCCCACCTCCTGACTGCCCAACCAAAGCTGCCACTGCCAGGTGCAAGGTTTTGATAATCAGCCGATTGTCAGCCCAGCCCAGACAGCACCTACAGTCAGCTAATTAACAGCTCATCCCACTGAGGAGCCAAACTGGCCTTGGTGCTGTTTTGGCCAGAAAGACAATCAGTTGACTATCAGCTTCAGCCACAACAATAAACGTTTTGGTAGCTCCAGCTCCAAATCACACCAGAGCCTGTTTGAGTCTGCCATGTGGTCTCAGAGCCCAGAGTCAACAATTAGTTCCTCTATCAACTTGCTGGTGCAGGGGGGAGCCTGGAATTATGATCCCAGTCTCCTGCACTGGAAAGTAAAAATGGTACAATAGGATCTGTTCCCAATAACTGCACCTTCTGCCAAGTACATGGGGCACGGCAGGAGTAGTCGTCACTGGGATCAGATCCCATTGTGCCATTAAATAAACATGTGCCAGGGGTCTTAGAGGCACAATGTGTCCTTAAATACATGATGTTCCACTTTTTTTTTTTTTTTTTTTTTTTTTTTTTTTTTTTTTTTTTTTTTTTACCACCTGGATACTTGTGCCGTTTCCACTGAAAAGTAAGACTAAGCCACGTTTTTAGATAGTCTGCCACTTTCCAAAAGATTTAACTGTTGTATTGGGTTTAGTTTACCATTTAATATTTTTTTTTAAGTTTGCTATAATTATGTAATGCTGGCACGTAAACGTTTTATCTAATGTAACCTCATCAAAATGAAAAATCAGATACATCTTTTATTATGGTATTGCTGCCACCTCACCAC
Source organism: Alligator sinensis (assembly GCF_000455745.1). NCBI lineage: Eukaryota > Metazoa > Chordata > Crocodylia > Alligatoridae > Alligator > Alligator sinensis. The sequence continues at coordinate 2,790,222 of NW_005841854.1, read as the reverse complement.
AGTACTGCTTTATTTTGAAAATTCCATACAAGAAAAAAAACTTACAAGAATGCGAAATATGCAACGTCAATTATTCAAAGATCAAAAACTTCAAAGGGTTTTTTTTATATATACAACTTTAATTCTGCTCCGTGCTTGTATGCAATGTTCCCATTAACTCCAATGGACAATGAATCAAGCTCAAAATGCAGTCTGCCATATGTTAATCACATAGCACTGTGCACATTTTAGCATGCTTATGTCATTCATTGTGCAGCTGGGGGTTGTGGCAATGAATGAGGAAAGGGCACAACAAACATTTTAAATTAATTTATTAAAACAAACGAACACAACATAAAATACATCTTTCTTTGTATTTTGCTTTCTATGTGTTATTTCAACCACATATCACATCTGTGGAGAAGCACTACCCTCACAAAAAGATTAAGGGCCAGACCCAGTTTGGTCACACAGGTGCCTATACTTGGGTGTTAGAATGCCCCAAACTTCAGTGCCTTGCCTCTCCTATAGGAGAGGCATAGGGTGTTGTTACACATTAATTTAAATACACGTTAATGGTCCTTAAAACAGGTATGTCTACATATTAGGGCAGGGAAATGTGCTAAGGGTCCTCCAAGTGGTTTAGAGAGAATCCTCTTCCATTGAGGATTATCTTTAACTCGCTTTGGGTAGTTTGGGTTGCAGTCATATGAGACCACTCCACCAGCCCAAAACGAATTGGGACAGTCCTCCAACATCCCAAGAGGCACCACTCCAGGCCACTCTATCTTCCCCCACAGTGGGGGCAGTGGGGGAGCATCTAAAGGTAAGAATCACCCCCCTTCCTTCCCATTACAAGCACTTTCCAGCCCCTGGGACTCCCCGTCCCACCACTTTCCCAGAGCTCCTCCCCTGTCCCTTGGAACTCCCTCTCTCCCTGCTACCACCTCTAGAGCTCTCCCTCTGCCCACCCCCCTTTCCCCCCACCAGACTTCATGGCTCACCTGTGACTGCTGGTGCTGTCCTGGGGGAGCAAGCAGGGACAGAACCTGCCTGCTGCTGCCACTGAGCCACACCTGCTCTCTGGGCTGAGCTCACTGTCCCAAGGTGCAAGCAGGGAAGGAGAACCCACCCACAGCTGTGGCTATTGCTACTCTCTGGTCTGGTCTCACCTCAAGGAGCAGCCGCGGCTCAGCAGTAGGTGGGTTCCACTTCCACGCTTCCTCCACCAGGACACCGCCAGAAGCTGCCGGTGAGCCAGGAGACATGGAGGCAGGAGTGAGCCATGAGCGCCAGGGGGTGGGGAGTCCCAAGAAACAGGGAAGAAGCCCCAGGGGTGGAGGGAATGGAGTGGGGGGAAGCAGGGGGAAGTCAGTGATGGGTCTGATCTGGGCCAATGGAGGGGCGGGGGGCTTGACTAATCCAGGGGATGCAAGTAGCAGGGACCCAAATTGTAGGGGGGGGCAGAGGCTGACAGGCCTGATGAGACTCTGTTAGGCCCCCACTGCCCATAATCTGGGCCACCTACTCTGCCCCTGAGAGCAGGCAAGCTGGGCAGGCACAGGGGCAACTTGGCTACATAATGCCTAGTGGACAAAGCATTCACTCAGTCATTTTAACATACCCTCAGGCTGAGCTAAGATTCAAAACTACATTACTTCCCACAGGAATACCCTTGCCACCAGGGTACAAAATACATTATGTAGGGACACCCTCCATCTTTCCTG
>NW_005841854.1:2771657-2788485 GCF_000455745.1 Alligator sinensis | reverse complement strand
GAAGCTGGGATACCACGTGGCCAAGAGTCATAGGGAAGAACAAAACACAATGGCACCTAACTGAATCCTAGTGGTTAGCAAACTCAGCTAGCAAAGAAGGGGACCTGCATTCTCATCCCAGCTCCTAGGATTGTTTGTAAAATGCATATACATTCTTGAGAACAAGGACCAGAATCCAATTCTGTCTCTCACTTACCAACTGAGTGTCCTAACCACCAGGATACAGAGTCCAGCTCTTGTCTGCATGTTTTCCTTCTGGCCCCAGGATCCCTGAATTGCCAGTGATCCAGCTTCAATATGACAAAGATGCCTACCTCGACATTCTTCCATCTGCTGGTGGGAAGAAATTACTAAACCTGCTTCTAGGGAAGTAGATGTATCCCTAGCGAGGAATTCAATGTTATTCCATAGTAAACATCCTGCAGGCCCAGGAAATCCCCTGTAGAACAGGTGATATTCTAGAGAACTCTAGTATCTCATCTTGTTGTTGTAATAGTCTCCACAGAGGCATCTTATTAGTTTCTAGCCACATTGTTTCCTCTTCCCTGCCAAAAGAATTCTCCCTAATTCAGCCATCAAATTATTTTTAAGGCTACAACAATGTCATGATGATCTACAATACCAGATCTCTGACAGTAGAGAAAATGTATCCCAGGTCATTTAGACTGATAATCAGTGCATGACATGAAGATTTTTGTGTCTGTCAAATAACAATGCCTGCATATGAGGCAAAAAATCTTTATGTACCTCTGGAACACCATCATGTTACAAGGCAAAGCAGAGCTTTTTCTAGGAATTGTGTACTAGCATAGCTCAAATTCTCTGAGTAACAACATGCATCTCAGCATAAAGATTCTACAGCTGCCAGAACAAAATAAAAGAGTCTTAGTGGACCCACATACAGCAAAGGAATAAGCAAAATTCAGCGAGTGGTTCTATGACATTCAGTTAGATCGTCTTTGGTGGTCTGTAGAGTATTTCCCCTTCAATCACATCGCTGTTGAAATTCACTGAGCACTGCTGTGCAATCTCCACTGTCTGTAACCGTCTACAATATTCAATACTCTTATTAACTCAACAAATTTACTGTTCTCTTGTGACACCAACAACGCATGCCAAACCACCGACAGATTTTTATATATGTGTAAAGCTATATTATACAAGTTTATCCTTCAATTGTGAACCATACTTGGATCAACAAGAATCAATGTGAAATTAGGTTTCCGTATGCAATGGCTGTGTGTGTGTTCCTCATTGATTCCTACTATACATTATGTAAATAATCACAATTTCACTTGGAATTACTCATGTTATTATTTTTCATCGATTATCTTAAGAGCCCTATTTCCTGGAAATGCCAATTTCAGTTGTCAGTTTCTAGTGATATTATCTGTCTGCAGGCATTGTTAACCTTTTCTAGGCAAAGGCAAACCTATTATTTGACTTTGTTGTCAGAGATATGGCAGAAGATTGTTGCTATAAAATACGTTTAGCAAATTAAATGAGAAAGGAGAAACCAGCTGCAGGTATAATTTCAGTTTTTTCAGTAGCCCAACTAAAATATCCTGTCAGTTGTAATTCCACTTTGTTTAGTAAATCAATGGAGGTATATTATCCCTGGAATTATTTTGATATACCAGATCTAAGATAGGTCTACACTGTAATCAAAGGTGTGACTGTTCATGCTAATCTTAACCCGAGCTGGTATAGGTAACAATTTTAGCAAAGCCTCAGAAACACAGACTTCAGCAACAGCTGGTAACTGTAGTATACACAGCATCCCTTAATAACTGCAATGAAACCTGTGCTGTCATGTCTTCTCTGCTCATTGTTACCAATTCTCACTAGATCAAAAATACCATGGGCATGCATCCCCATGCCACTTCATAAGCAAGTCTCCCACTTGTTGGACAAGTGACCTAAGAAACAGGCCATTGGGCTCACTAGGTAGAGACATTCAAAAAGCCCAAGGCAGAATTGACCTCAGTTGCATGGTTTTCTGTAAGTGGCACAATTTAGATTATTAATGAACAAAGCACACCTTTGCCCTTGAGGCAGGGGGGTAAATTTTAGATCAGGTTCCACCATTTTTAAACCAGTCTGTGTTCCAAACTTCTGTTCTTTTATAGGTATTGACTGGTGTCGATCACTAATATTGGTAAAAGTGTAATGTCTGTACCTGGCCCAAAGGGTACTCCTCCCCCTTTTTTTTTTTTTAAACCAGACCACAATTTGGGGACATACATACAGAGCTATGTGCTTGCCTTGCCACAGCAGAGTCTACTGTGCATGCTCAGTATCTATGTGGACACTCAGGGTATGTGCAGATATTATACTTAGATCAACCTAACTAAGGTAAGGCTGATCTAAGTGCTGAACTGTACATATACTTGGGGAGTTTAGATCAGGCAAAAAATGGTCAGCCTGACCTAATTTAATTCACTTGAGAAAGTGCACTACATATATCAAGCTAACCTATGTCCCCAATTTAACTAAATGTGTGTACATATTCAGAGCACAGACCTGGGGCTAGGAAAGTCCAGCTCACAGCAGCCCCGGGGCTGTGCTTTTCCTACCCCAGCCACCCTGACTGGGCTATTTTTTTTAACCCCCAATGGACAACATCACCCACATGGACCCACCAGCCCACCTGATCCTGCCAACTGCCTACCCAGACCAACCAAATCCCCTTCAGACCTGTTAGTCCCCTCCCCAAGCCTACCTGCCCCTCCCTCTACCCCAGCTTACTTAGATTTCACTACCAGCACAGCTCCCGCTACCAGCAAATGTATGCACAAGTTGTTACATGTCCATACTGCATGTGGAATAAAATATTAAACTGCGTAATTGCTTCAAACAGCAGTTACATAGCTGGGTAACTGCCATTTGGGCACTTAAACTGAAAAGGATTTCTGCCCCGAGAGTCTCATAAATCACTGGAGAGTTTTATCTTCACAATTTGTCTACCCTTATTCTACAGACGAGGAACTGAGGTGCATGGTAAAGGTCAGACAGATAATTCCCAACTCAGCCACAGACTAACTCAGGTGTCCTTGGCATCTGTTCTATATAATATTCACTAACACATCCTTCAACAAGTTTAACGCCATTCCTATTTTCAACAGCACGTAAGACTGTAAGGAGGCTCCTGGGCCATGAAGCTCACTCCTTTGCATTTACAGGCACTCATTAACTGAAGGATTCCTCAAAATCACCACTTGAAACCTTCACCTATAAGTTTAAGGAACACAATCTGAAACACCAAAAACACCCTATATGTAAAAGCTGGGGGAAATGAGGGCACTGCCACTGCCTTACCAGTGCAACAACAGAGTCAACTGCAGGCTTGCCAGACTGTATACAGCCCACAGAGCCACTTTCTCCAACCTGCAGAGTTTCCAATAGATCCAAGAATTCAGAAGCAGTTCAAGCAGAGGCAAAGAGTCTGGGCCTGTGGGACCCTATTGGGGACAACCTTTGGTGACAAGGGAATGAGTAATGGCTGTGCTGCTGCCATTTGCCTGCCATCACAAGGTCAGGGGGAAAAAGTGAGTTTGACAAAAAGTATACGCAATTCCAAAAAGGTTCACCGAACCTAATACAGATACATTCATAAAATGCTGATCTCTTAGTTAGGGTTATAATTATTGTAATGGCAAAACAAAACAGTAGACTTCATAGTCCCTCAGTTCTCTGTCTAACAAACATATACACAGTTAGGGCAAAGGACTCAGGAGGCTAAGCACATTCACTGAAATCCCTTAATATCAGTGCAATGGTCTCTGAGCAACAGACTCACCTCCTGTTGTGCATTTGCTTTCGCTTCTTAGAGTAAAACCAAAGAATCATTCTAACATCAAACTTTTTTCAGAGTAACACATTATCACTACATCTTTCCTCTTTCAATTCAAAACAGATCTAACTTAAGAGATTTACTCCTCTGTCACACATTTCCCAAACATTATTTTCTCCTTGCTAGAAGAAGTCTATCACACCTTTGACCATTTTTGTCACTTGCTTACTGAACTGTCTAGTTCTTCCTGAAGTATCTCATAAGCTACTATTCTCTATTCCTCTTATTTACCTGTGACCATTCTTGACATAAGATTTGCTCCCTCCTCCAGATTTTTAACCAAATCTCTAAACAGAACTGTATGCCACTGACATACATTAGTGTAAAGATGCAATGGGATCTGATCCCCAATCCCAACAGTTGCCCCTCCTGCCATGCCACATATGCATGGCAGGATGAGTGATTTTGTAATCAGGGCTCAGAGCCCAATTGGGCTGCTAATGCAGCAGGCGCCAAGGATCATGCTCCTGGTCTCCCCCAGCACCAGCAAGTTGAAAGTCAGATGCCTGACAATTAACTGATTGCCAGCTGGCTCCAGAATTGCACCAGGACTTAAACTGGTCCTGGTAGTGTCCCCAGGTCCAGCCAACAATCAGCTGATCATCAGCTGACAAAGGCCGCACTACAGCCAATACAAGTCCCAGAGCAGTTCCAGATCCAGCCAACAATCAGTGGATCGTCAGCGGGCAGCGACCATATTGGGGCCAATTAGAGCCCTGGTTCAGTCCTGGAGCCAGCCAACAATCAACTGATTGTTGGTCAGTGGGTACCACACCAGGGCCCCACTGAGTGAGTTGAAGACCCCAGTGCAGTCCTAATCCTGCCATGTGTTTAGTTTGAAGTGTGATGGAAACCAGACACAAAAATGTGTAATTTTTTGTGTAATATTTTTGTGCCTGGTATCCTTTTTTGTGGAACCATTAATATCCTAAACATGTGGCCAGGTTACTATTAAAGATTTAATTAACAAACTAATCGCATCTAAAGTGTGCCATCTGCCAAGGGCCTTAAAAGCATACACCCATGAATAATTCTAGTTGGCATGTCAACACTGTATTCATTTTTTGATCAGCTTAAAAGGCCACAAGCCAGACATCAGACTGTTATAAATTTTCTCTCACTACTTTTATGGTCTGGTTTTGAAATGGTCACCCAAAGATGTACCATATTACAAATACACTTAGCCAATTCAGTCCTGACAGCATAGTGGAAATCCTTAGAAACTGTATAATAGAGCATTTTTAATCCAGAAGAAAAAAACATTTCCAAGCCAACTAACCAGTCTCCAAAATCAGGTAATCTCTCTTGCTTATGCTTTAGAATTTCCCTCCCCTGACCAAAATACTATTAATTAGGGCTGTCAATTAATCACCACTAACGGGTGCAATTATATGCAAAAACAAATTAACACGTTAATTTTTTAATGCGCATTAATCACTATTGCCTGCTTGGCTGTAAACACTGTGGGGAAAGTGGCCCCTCCCCCTCACTGCTGCCTGCCTGGCCCTGCATGCTAGGGGAAATGTCCCCCATTCCCCCTGCTGCTGCCAGGCCTCACACACACTCACACAAGGCCAGCAAGCAACCAGGCAGGGTCATGGCACCAGATTCAGCAGCTGGATGCAGGTAACTACCCAGATTCAGCAGCTGGATGCAGGTAACTACCCAGACATCTCGTGGGAGGAGCGCTCAGCCAAATCCGAGCGGTCACAAACCTTTCTCGTGCGTGGGTGACCTCTATCTGATGCAGGAAGTCTACGGGCCGAGAGGTAAAGTGCTGCTCGACCTCATACTGGCAACTAGGGATGACCTAATCAGCGACCTAATGATTGAAAGGAAGCTGGGTGACAGTGACCATGAGCTGATCACCTTCACCATCTGCCGTAAAGCTGGCAAGTCAGTCAGTAATACAGAAGTCCTTGACTTCAGGAAAGCTGACTTTGACAAGCTAAGGAGGCTTGTCAGTGAGGCCCTAAAGGGCCACAACCCAAAGGGAAGGGTAGTTCAGAATGAGTGGTTGCTCCTTAAGGGAGTAATCCTGGATGCGCAAGCAAAGTCCATCCCATCTCGGAGGAAAGGCAGCAAAAGGGCACAGCAGCCCCCTTGGCTCTCCAGGGAACTGGCTGACCCCCTGCATCTTAAAAAGAAGACCTACAAAGGATGGAGGACTGGATCCACCTCCAAGGAGGAGTAACTCTGCACTGGTCCGAACCTGAAGGGAGCAAACCAGGGAAGCCAAGGCTGCGATGGAACTCCAGCTAGCTACAAATATCAAGGACAATAAAAAGTCCTTTTTTAGATGCAGGGAGCCAGAGGAAAAGCAAGGGCAACACTGGAACCCTGCTAAACCAGATGGGACAACTGACAACCGATGCCCAGAAAAAAGCCAACTTGCTAAATGAGTACTTTGTGTCAGTTTTTCACCAGTCCCATGGGACGCCCCTTCCCACTATGAGTCAGGGAGGCCTGGGTGAGGGAGATTCCTTGCCCTCCATCAAAGCTGACCTTGTGAAGGAACACCTTGACAGGCTGAATACCTTCAAGTCAGCCGGCCCTGATGGTTTACACCCAAGGGTACTCAAGGAGCTGACAAGCATCATAGCTCAGCCCCTGGCATGGATCTTCGAGAACTCCTGGTGCTCTGGTGAAGTGCCCAAAGATTGGAAGAAGGCCAATGTCATGCCTATCTTCAAGAGAGGGAGGAATGTAGATCTGGTAAACTACAGGCCCATCAGCCTGACCTCTATCCTGGGAAAGGTCTTGGAAAAGATTATCAAAGAGGCCATCCTTAACAGACTAGCTGACGGCAATATCCTGAGGGATACCCAGCATGGGTTTGTTTTGGGTAGGTCTTGCTTGAACTGCAGCCGCGACCTCACCACAATCCACTGGCTGGGGAATTAGCTCCATGGTAGGACCCAGAGGGTGTTGGTTGACAGAAGCCAATCATCTTGATGTGCGGTCACCAGTGGGGTACCTCAAGGCTCTGTCCTAAGGCCTATACTCTTTAACATCTTCATCAATGATGTGGACATTGGTGTCAGAAGTGGACTGGCCAAGTTTGCCAACAACATCAAATTCTGGGGTAAAACATCCAGACCTGAAGACAGGAGGGTGATCCAGGCAGATCTTGACAGGCTCATGAAGTGGGCGGATGAGAACCTGATGGTGTTAGACACCGAAAAATGCAAGGTTTTCTACCTTGGGAGGAAAAACTGCAGCATGCTTATAGGCTCGGCAGTGCTACACTGGTTAGCACTACAGATGAAAGGGACTTGGAGGTCATGATAGACCACAAGATGAACATGAGCCTTCAACGTGATGCTGTGGCTACTAAAGTGAGCAAAACGCTGGCTTGCCTCCATAGATGCTTCTCAAGCAAATCCTGGGACACCATTCTCCCATTGTACTCGGCCTTGGTGAGGCCGCAGCTATAGTATTGTGTCCAATTTTGCGCTCCACAATTCAAAAAGGATGTGGAGAAGCTTGAGAGAGTCCAGAGGAGAGCCACATGCATGATCAGAGGTCAGGAAAACTGACCTTATGATGACAGACTGAGAGCCATGGGACTCTTCAGCCTGGAAAAGCACAGGCTCAGGGGCGATCTGTTGGCTGCCTGTAAGTTTATCAGGGGTGCTCACCAGGATCTGGGGGAACGTCTGTTCACCAGAGTGCCCCAAGGGATGACAAGATCGAATGGTCACAAACTCTGCCACGACCCATTCAGGCTGGACATAAGGAAGAACTTCTTTACTGTCCAAGCCCCCCAGGTTTGGAATAAACTGCCGTCGGAGGCGGTTCAAGCACCCACTTTGAATGCCTTCAAGACACATTTGGATGCTTATCTTGCTGGGATCCTATGATCCCTGATGACTTCCTGCCCCTGGGGCAGGGGGCTGAACTCGATCTTCCAGGGTCCCTTCCAGCCCAAATGTCTATGAAATCTATGAAGTGTATGGAGACCACTGGTTGGAGGGCCAGGTCTTAGGAACTGTCTAGGGTGTATGTGCACATGCGGGCGGGGAGGTGGGGGGGAAGGGTGCCTGCTGGCACTGGAGGCAGCTACCTGGGTACCTGGGGCTATGTCAAGCAGGGTGAGGCACCTGCTGTTCCAGTGGAGGAATGGGGCACAGGGGCCCTTTGAGGGTGATGGGGAGCTCCATGGCCAAGCCAACAGCACAAGGGCTGGTGTCCATGCTTGCAGGGGCTGGGCAACTCCAGAAAATGCTGTTGGGGAAGCTGAGGGGAACAGGGGGCTGTGGGTCAGAAGCACAGGGGTTACAGGTCAGGAGCACAGGGCACTGGCAGTGCCAGGGGGCTGTGGGTCAGGAGTGTGGGGCACTGGCTGTGCCAGGGGGCTGCAGGTTGGGAATGAGGTGTGCCCCCAAAAAGTGTCCTCTTTTTTGGAATTGGAAATAAGATAATCCTAGTTTTGACCCTTTTCACTTACTGTACTTAATCACCAGGCAGAAATTAGCACAGTTCTATTCTGTTCTTATAGCATTGAGTTGTAATTGAAATCAATATATTTAAAAATATGAAAAAATATCCAAAATATTTATAATAAATTTGGATTCTATTATTGTTTCACTGCATGATTAAAATTGTGATTCACAGTTCTCCTACTGACCTGCTGTGTGGCATAAGTCAAGTCACTTCCTTCTATGTATGCTTCTCCTAATACTTTTTTTAATCTTATTCATTCAGACTGTAAACTGTTCTAGCTAAGGACTATTTCTTGCTTTGGCTGGGGCTTCTAGTATATATTAATAATTATAGGTAGCCATATAGTACAAAAGGAAGGATCACACAATGTGAAACATTTCCCTACCTGATACATTTTTGTTGCAGGTATGGTTGGGAATGACCATAAATCCTAACGCATTTGATTTTTTTTTTTTTTGCCAAATGTGTAGTAACTGAGGTTCAGATGTCTGACTCACAGCAAAAATGAATAATACTCCAAAAATGAAGTTTGTTGGCTAATGTTAGAGTTAGTTAAAACTAACAACTAGCAGAGCATTTGGAGACACATTTTGGACATAATTTCCCAATTTTAAGAACCTCACTGCCCCTAGCTCTGGCTGCTTTCTACTACTGCTGCCAGTGTTTGGTGACATGGAGGGGCATTAGTGTGCCAAAAGTAATGGAAGTGATGTGCTACTTGGGAAGGAAGCTACTAGAAGAATAGAGGTTCAGAAGATAAAGGGGAAAGAAGATACTCAGGGACTCTTCTGTGAACTCTATAAGTGACAAGATTTAGTTCTCTTTTACCTCTATTTTCGCTCAAGTTATAATTAGTCCCATTTAATTATCTTGAACTAGTTAAGGTGACAGTCTCTGTCTGCTTTCATATAGACTTCTTCAAAAAGAAGAAAACTCCACAGTTGCTGAAAAGAGGCGTTAAGGAGAAAGAGATCCTGGAAACTAGAACCTCCCACCCCTCAAAGTCTCTCTCAAAGGGTATGGTCAGAGGGATCCTCTCCCAGTGAGCCGTCTTACCAGCCAGACTGAAATGCAGCAGTACAAAGGGCCAAACAAGAGGTGAAGATTGGCTCTGGTGTGGATTACAGCTGCTAAAACAAAATTCCTGTCACTTGACAGCTTCTTCAGCTGAATGCCCTGTGACCAGGATCCATTCTTTTTCTCAATAATGTCTTTCAAGCTCCTGAGCCAATGACATCAGAATAGCCTGTGCTGTTAAGCCTCAACGAATTATTTATTTTTTTACTTTCTGAATCAGGTTTAGCTCTTCTGCAATCCCACCAGTCCTAAGCTTTACCATAAATATGCTACAGAGCATTGTTCAAGCAAGGAATCTCAGACTAAACTGACAACTACTCTCAACATCAGCCAAAGTCAAATTTTAGGAGTTAGGTTTTATCTACATCATGTAGCCTGGGTATACCCGGGGGTGTGCCCTGTCCTCCAATGGCAGTGGTAGATGTCAGGTGGGGTGCTGGTGGAGGGACCAGCTACTAGAGCAGTTCCCTCTCCTCTCTACAGAGCCAGGCTGAGACTGAGTGCTTAACTATATACAATTTATTACTATAATAAATACTTAAGATAAAGCATGAAATATTTACAGTAAAGCTTAGCATATGACAATATATATAATATCCCACAATTCACATAAAACATATAACTTACAACATATATAATAATACATTGAACAAGATAGTTAAGATTACAACACAAACACATATGGGGAATCAACTTATATAACCCAAATAAGTTAATAATATTTTCTAGACCTACCAAGTAACAATACAAATATACATATTGACACATTAAGAACATATAAACCATGTAAACTTCCTTAAAGAATACCCATAGCTATATAGACCTTGATACAACAACACTTACCCAAAATACTGAGTGCACTCAGTAACTCCCTAAGGGGTTTCCTTGGAGCCCCTGACCTTTATGTCCCTGAGATGTAGACACACCCCTCCCACAATGAAGGGTGGAGATGGCAGACCCTTCTGTCCCGTGCCTGCCTCCCCTGTGGGGCCCCAGCAACTCACACTTCCTCTCTGGAGCAGCCAAGTCTTGTCCCCTAGAAGCCGATCCCATGACAGCCTCTCTACAGCGGTGCCTTTAGCTCTCCTCAAAGGCCTGGAGGCCCCCACTGGATAGTTCAAGGCTCGCTCTCTCTTGTGGGAGGCTGAACCCTTACAGGCTCTGGTTCCCCAGCCTCACACCAAGGGTCCTCCCTTTCTCGGGCCCTGCTCTGGGCAGCAGGGCTCTTTTACTTAAAGGCAGAGATGCATTGCAGTGCTCTAGTCACTCGGCCTAGGGCCAGAGCTAACCTGAGCAGCCGTGAATTGCTCCCAGGCGAGTCCTCCATGCGCCGACCCGTGCACCGGGTGAGGCCTGAGCAACTGTGAGCTTTTCTCAGGATGGATTCTCCATGTGCTGATCTGCACACAATGTGGGGCACAAGCAACCTCAAGCTGCTCCCAGGGCCAGCTCTCCATGTGCTAATCTGCACATTGACTGCCCAGCCGTTTGCCAGATTCACAGGCTCAAGCCACATCGAGCGGCTCCCAGAGCCTGATCCCCATGTGCCAATTCACTCGCTGCTGAAGCTCAAGTGGGGTCCCAAGGAAGGCCGTCTCTGGAGTTCCTCTCTGTCCTCTGGAGTCTCCTCAGCGAGCTGAGCATGCTCCCCTTTTATACTCTTCAGGGGCTCCACCCCCAAAGTTCTCTGGACCTGGCTGGCGCAGTTCCGATTCAAGTCCAGCTGCTCCCTGCCCCATCCCTTTGGAAAAAGGTGGGGCATTGCATCCCTTGTGCTGCCTCCAGATTGGTGGGTGGGCTCCACCAATCAAACAGCAGACCCTCGAGCCAGTGACTCAGCCCAGGACATCATTCTCCCAATGTACTTGGACTTGGTAAGGCTGCAGCTGGAGTACTGCATCCAGTTTTGGGCTCCACAATTCAAAAAGGATGTGGAGAAGCTTGAGAGAGTCCAGAGGAGAGCCATGTGCATGATCAGAGGTCAGGAAACCAGACCTTATGATGAGAGGCTGATAGCTATGGGACTCTTCAGACTGGAAAAGCGCAGGCTCAGGGATGATCTAATGGCCACCTATAAGTTTATAAGGGGTGTTCACCAAGACCTGGGGGAATGTTTGTTCATCAGAGCGCCACTAGGGATTACAAGATCAAATGATTATAAACTCCTGCAAGACCATTTCAGGCTGAACATAAGGAAGAACTTCTTTACTGTCCAAGCCCCCAAGGTCTGGAATGGCCTTCTGCCAGAGGTGGTTCAAGCACCTACTTTGAACTCCTTCAAGAGAAACCTGGATGTTTTTCTTGCTGGGATCCTCTGCCCCCAGCGGACTTCCTGTCCCTGGGCAGGGGGCTGGACTCGATGATCTTCCAAGGTCCCTTCCAGCCCTAATGTCTATGAAATCTATGAAGCCCAAACCCTGAAAAGGTAAGCCTGCTACAATCACAATTTCAGTTGCATCAGAATACAGCAATCTCACAAGTTTGCCCATAGTGTGCACATCTACGTATGCAATTAATGCAACAGAATCAACTCCAGAGCAATTTGAGCCTAAGTACACTAATTATAACATCACCATCTACACGTGCATTTAAGCGCAGTAATTTACTTCACCATTGGATAGTACCTGTGTCTGACAGGACTATCCAACAGCACTGTAAATTAGTCTACACTAGCATGTAGCATGCGTAGGCAGTGACACTTTGCTGTGCAGTAAGTTAGTCCACTGCACAATAAAGCACACGTGTAGACACACCCAGTCTAACAAAGATTTTCCTTTTATTTAGTGTTATTGTGAAGACAGGCCTTAAGAAATTAGAAAAGGGATACTGGACAAGCAGTCTGACCATAATCATATATTTATACTATATCTACAGTAATGCCAGTAATGTTAAGTTGAGTTTAAAGTGAAAAGAAAGAAATTAAAGGGACAACATAAGCTCAAATTTAGCTTGAAATTTGACATTTTCCCCTAAGAAAATGATCAGTAAGGAGACCTAAATAAAGCTAGGTATTTTTATTATTCCTCTCAAAAAAAATGCAACAATAAATGCTCTCTTAGCACATAAGAATACAGAAGTGAAAATTAACAAAAACTATAAATAAAAAAAATCTAGTCTATTTTCAGTGTTTGAGATACATTAAAACAAGCAGCATAAATAGTAAAGTGTTTTTTTTAAATTTATGTCAGTATTAAAAATTCAGTGCCTTGTTTGTAACTAAGAACAGAATTGTTTTGTTTAAAGAAAAAAAAAAGATCTTCTAGAGTCCCTTTGAGTAACACCAGGAAAAATTATGGATTGTAGCAAGGCCATATGTATTCTGCAGTTGTTCAATTTGCTTTTCTAGTAGATTTCTTATAATTTATTTTAATCTTCTTGATCTCTTAGAAACAAGCACAATCATTTTTGCACTTATATATCTCCAAGGATTCTATTAAATAGTCTTTAGCCAGGGAATCTATCTTTAGTTCTAAAATGTGCTTCAAAACTTAAGCTTAGTTTAAGCTCTAGCTGTCATAGATTCATAGATGCTAGGGCCAGAAGGGATCTCAATAGATCATCGAGTCTGACCCCCTGCCTAGGCAGGAAAGTCAAGTCCGACCCCCTGCCTGGGCAGGAAAAAGTGCTGGGGTCAGATAACCCCAGACAGATGCCTATCCAGCCTTCTCTTAAAGACCCCCAAGGTAGGAGAGAGCACCACCTCCCTTGGAAGCCCATTCCAAATTTTGGCCACCCTTACCATGAAGAAGTTTTTCCTGATGTCCAGCTTAAATCTGCTCTCTGTCAGTCTGTGACCATTGGTCCTTGTTATCCCAAAAGGTGCCCTGGTGAACAGAGCATCTCCGATCCCTTGCTGTGTCCCCCTAATGAACGTATAGGCAGCCACAAGATCACCTCTCAGCCTTCTCTTGCGGAGGCTAAAGAGGTCCAGGTCCCTCAGTCTCTCCTCATAGGGCTTGTCCTGTAAGCCCCTAACCACACGAGTGGCCCTCCTCTGGATCCTCTCAAGTCTATCAACATCCTTCTTGAAGTACGGTGCCCAAAACTGGATGCAGTACTCCAACTGCGGTCTGACCAATGCTGCATAGAGGAGAAGTATCACCTCTTTGGTTATATTTGTCATGCATCTGCTGTCATGATTGTGAAGATAAGCTAGAAAACACACGCCTAGTATATGTGCTCATCTTGGTAGGTAAAATAGTTATTCTGCACTAGCTCCCCATGTAGATACACTTATTTTGCACTAAAGAGAGTTTTTTTGCAGCTTAGCTTTACCTATTAAACGACAGTGCAGAACAGAACTAGCCAGTTAGTGCTTAATACCTATTTTGCTTTAAAATATCCTCACAGATCATTTTCCAAAAATGTCACCAGTAGATAGGCCCTAAACCAGTGGTGGGCAAAATATGGTCAGCGGACTGGATTTAATCCATGGAGGGGCTTTGTCTGTCCCATGGCAGATACCTCAGTCCCAGGCACATCCTGCCACTCCTGGGCGCACAGCAAAGCTAGGGTGGCTCTGTGGCTGAACTCCATTTCCCAGAAGCCCTGGAGGTAGCAGTTCCTTCCAGCTGCCACCACTGCCAGCCCCAGCCCCATAGAGACTAGCCAAGACTAGCCACATAGGCAGGTCCCAAGCCCCAGGCTGAGCACACAACCCTGGCCCCAGTCCTGGCCTAGCCTGAGCATAAGGTCAGGGCACCTGCAGAACCTACTCCGGACCTGCCCACCCTAGTCACAATGAGTGGTGGCAGCCGCAATGCAGGGCTTCAGGTCCTACTTTTTTCTGCCACAGCTCATCATGGCTGGGGCAGGCAGGTCCAGAGTGAGTGCTGCAGGGACCCTGATCCCCCACATGCGATGGGCAAAGGACAAGACTGTGCAGTCAGCTTGTGCCAGTCTCCATGGGGCCGGGGCTGGTAGTAGCAACAGCAGCCAGAAGGAGCTGCCACAGCTACCACTGCCTCCATGCCTGGGCTGCCACTGCTAAAGCTGAGCAGCAGCTCCAGCCCCTCCTTAGGGTTGAAGGGTAGCCCAGAGATGGCACTGGTGCACAAGAACAGCCCAGCCAAGACAGGCAACAAGCACAAGAAATACCCAGGTAAGAGACAGGGGCCCAGATGGTCCTGGGATTAGGGGGGTGGTGCATGCACCTTCAGGAGGCCTTAAATGCCTCTACACTAATGCTTGTAGTATGGGGAGCAATCACGAGGAACCTGCCCCCCTGCTAGCTAACACTAACCCGGACATAGTGGAACTCACTAAAACTTGGTGGGATCCAACGCATGACTGGGCGGTAAACATCAGGGGCTATAGGATGTACAGGAGGGATAGAACAGGGAGGAAAGGTGAGGGTGTGGCACTCTACATCAAAGAGCAATACACACCCTCAACAAACAGCACTGGGTCAGAGGAGGGGCAGACTGAAGTGCTCTGGGTCTGTATACAAGGGGGTCAGGGGGAAAGGGACTTAATGGTAGGGGTTTACTACAGGCCACCCAACCAGGGGGAAGAGCTGGACCAAGAATTCTCAAGTGCCTCTGCAAGCTGACCTAAGTCAAGGGACGTGGTCATCATGGGTGACTGCTCTTCCCAGCAGATGTCTGGATAGTTTAGTCAGACAGGTCTGACCACTCACATAGGTTCCTAGCCGAGTTACAGGACCTCCATTTAACCCAGGAGGTGCACAGTCCCACCAGGGGAAATCTCTTGTTGGACCTGGTCCTGGCCACGGGCAATGATCTGGTGAGTGGACTGCACGTTGTCAACCACCTGGGTGATAGCGATTATCGCCTAATGGAATTCACCATCCAGTGCAGGGTGTCAAAGGCCTGCAGCAAGGCAACAGCCCTAGACTTCAGGAGGGTGGATATTTCAATCAGGTAAGGAGACTAGTCGGAGAGGCACTGAGGCCCTGGAGGGGAGGGGAGGGGAGTTGGGAGTCCAGGAAGAGTGGTCATTCCTTAAGGAGACGATCCTCCAAGCCCAAAGGGTGACAATCCCAACATGGATCAAGGGGGACAAGAGTGCTCAAAAGCCCCCATGGCTCACCAAAAGCATCCTTGAACATCTCAAAGCTAAAAAGGAGGTGTACACCCAATGGAAGGGAGGGGCCATCATCAAGGAGGATTATACCTCCATTGCTGAAGACTGCAGGGGGGCTGTTAGGAAGGCTAAGGCGGAGATGGAACTGGGACTAGTGACCCAGATCAAAGATAACAAGAAGTCCTTTTTTAAATACATAGAGGGTAAAAAGAAGGTACTGGGTAACATAGGGCCCCTGCAGAATATGCTAGGAAATCAACAAAGCTAACCTCTTTAACAATTTCTTTGCCTCCATCTTTTTGAGCAGGGGCCAGGGCATCCCCCCTCTGGGATCCCCGATGGACCCAGAGGAGGCGCTGCCAGGCCCAGGGTCAGTAAGGACCTAATCAGGGAACTTCTGGTGGGTCTAGACATGTTCAAATCAGCAGGTCCTGACTATTTCCACCCCAGAGTGCTGAGGGAATTAGTATAGGTCATTCCGGGACCCCTGGCACTGCTTTATGAGCACTCGTGGTGCTCTGGTGAGGTGCTGTAGGACTGGAAAAGGGCCAATGTGGTTCCCATTTTCAAAAAAGGTAGGAAGGAGGACCCAGGAAACTATAGGCCAGTTAGTCTTACCTCAATCCTGGGTAAGCTTTTTGAGAGAATTATCCTGGCGCATGTCCATGAGGATCCAGCAGGGGAGATTATGCTTAGGGGCAACCAACAGGGGTTCATTAGAGGCAGGTCATATCAGACCAACCTGGTGGCTTTCTATGACCAGGTCACAAAATCCTTAGATGCAGGAGTAGCAGTGGATGTAGTCTTTCTGGACTTTAGGGAGGCCTTCGACACGGTCTCTCACCCCATTCTCATTAAACAAACTAGGGGACTGTGGTGTCAACACCTACACAGTCAAACGGGTCACTAACTGGCTGGAGGGCTGCACCCAGAGAGTGGTGGTGGATGGGTCTTATTTGACCAGGAGGGATGTGGGCAGTGGGGTTCTGCAGGGCTCAGTCCTCGGGCCTGAACTGTTCAACATCTTCATCAGTTACTTGGACGAGGGGGTAAAAAGCACCCTGTTCAAATTCACAGACGACACTAAGATGTGGGGGGATGTGGGCATGCTAGAAGGGAGGAATGGGCTGCAACTGGAACTAGACAGGTTACAGGGGTGGGCAGATGAGAACAGAATGGGTTTCAACACTGACAAGTGCAAGGTACTGCACCTGGGGAGGAGGAACCAGCAGCATACCTACAGGCTGGGGAACTCCCTTCTCGTCAGTGCAGAGGCGAAAAGGATCTTGAAGTCATTATTGATGCCAAAATGAACATGGGCTTACAGTGTGGGGACACAGTGAGGAAGGCCAACCATACCTTGTTATGCATCCACAGATGCATCTCAAGCAGGTCCAAGGAGGTGAT